>NC_061097.1:13162458-13189958 GCF_015104395.2 Macrobrachium nipponense | reverse complement strand
CTTATAGCTTCTGTTCTTTTAACAGCTTCTCCCAGCTTTCAAAAGTATTAAATTAAAACTATTAAAGGACAAGGACAGCAGAACAGACCTCCATCTGAAACTTTTGTACGAAACCAGTCACTCTTTCACCTACATACAGAAGCTTCGATCTCATTTCCATATTTTATTCTTTACACACTAAGCCTGTAACTCTACGCCATACATCTTCATCACTGCCAGCTTTGCATCTCTATAGATTCTATTATATACCTTCTTTGATCCATATATTCAACATGGGATGTTCCCATTTACCCCTCAAACTTCTCGCATGATTTTTTCAGAACGATCGATTTGCATATCCAATCCCTAGTACCATCTGAAGATGAAAAAAAAAAATTCATCCATTCATTAGAAATACTTCCTAAACCAGATTTACCTTTATATATTCGATTATTCAGTTAACTGTATTCTCGACAACTTCCAGTTCTCTTACGTTCTTCAATTTTTAACATATTTCCTATATCCTGAGGAGCCACATCTCAAATCTACGTTATCCGTTCAGCTAATTCATCGTTCACTGTTTCTCGTCAGTCATCTCCATTCAACAATCATCCGGAATATCTACTCCATAAACGAAAGACCACTTCCTTCGGGCAACATCTCTCCTTAAGTACTTTTTGTTCTAATTCCTTATCCACTTATTTCTCTCTGGTTTCTTCTCTTGAGAGCAACTCTTCCTGCAAACATGTCTTTTGTTCTTTCTAGGTCATTTCATTTGTTTTCACCCTCGTGTTCTTCTCCTTTCCTCCTCAAGTTAGCAAATATTTCCTCTGCTTCCCCTACATCACTGCACCTTCCAGTCAATCTGGCAACCTTCCACCTCCAATACAAACAATCTCCCTTTTTCTCTTTTATGTGTAACTCAAATGAGCCATCATTAAACAATTCAAAATTCCCTTTCACCTCCTACTGCAATTGCGTCTTTAACCTCATCCCATCTTCATGTATCTTTTCTCAAAATGCTTTCCTCATTTCTTTATTTATCAGGCCTACTCATCTCAATTATTCCTCTTATGGCAGTGTGCATTCTTTCTCGCCGGTTAGAACTAAATTCTTACCATCACCTCCCTCTTCTTACGTGAAATCTATCATTTTCGTCACTCTTTGGAGAGCACACCTCTACAATTTTGCTACTCTTCTCAACTCTCCAATCTTCAAACAATACCAACCATTCCATCTTTCAACAACTGCTTAATTTTACATTCAGATCACCTTTCGTCCCACAATGACTGGTTTCCACAAATCTGGAAAGAACTAGGCTAAATTTCCTCTTATTTTTCTCCCATTCCTGAGAAACAGACAGATCCGCTACTTTCCCCAGCCACCCTCCGTTTCAGTCTCATAATCCTAGACCCTCTGTCATAAGACCCCCTAGGTTTACTGACACCACAAGAGCAGCTTTCTCTCACTCGTCCTTTTTCTGCCATAACAAACTCAATTGCTCTTTGTCCTTCTAGTCCTGAACACCTTGCCTTGCAGTTTTCCCGCTAACTGACAAACTATACAGCGTTCCATTAACATAACCATACTTACATTACATGAATCCATCACATCTACCCATAATCATTCGAAACTGCAAAAATCTTTTTTATTTGCAACCTAGGGTTCCAACATTACTTGTGTGCGGCTGCAGCCTTCACGCCGCCGCGCAGAGAGCGGTAATGTGTTGTCATTTCTGAAACCCTTTAGTAGCAATAAAGAGATTGCCATTGACCTTAAGTGAAGAGGCCCCTCTGTCATTTACGGGACATTTCTTCCCCCCAGGGACCAGCCAACCTTTCGCAAAGGATCTTTATTGCTCTGGGAAATGGTGCATTTGTGCCCCAAGCCATTTGCACTTCCTACGGTACCTACGCATTAGTAGTACCGTTAACTACCAACCAAGGCCATTGCTACCAACTTGGTTGCGAACGTCATCCTATACTATTCTACTTTTATCATTAACAGCTCTTACTTTCGTACTGTTTTCTATTAACATTATTATTAGTGTTAACTACTTAAAATAATTCATTCTAAATAGCTGTCCTTTTTCTTCTTCGTCTTCGTAGTATTATCATTATGTGGAGAAAATGTAAAATAAAAATAAAAATTAAAAAATCACCCGACTTGAGAAATATTCTGAACGTTCTCATTTTTAGCAGCAATGAAGCAGTCTGTAAGACGTCCTTTGTACAGAATACTTTTCATCCTTTCAATGAACATTTTTTCTACCAATTAAACTTGCAATGATACTCTATAGTGCAACATCCGATTTCTGGCCTTTTAGTCACTTTCGACAGCATTTCTATTGACGGAAGCCGATTCGATTCCGAAAACAGCACAGCATCAATTCACAAATTTCCACTTTGGCACTAACTTGGTAACTTCACCGCAGAACAAGTGCAAAAAATTTGAACAAACGCACTAAAAGGTACTTTGAAGCGTTTAAATTTACAGGAACGTCGGGACACGCTTAGCAGAGACCCAGGCGTTTAGAAAAGACGCAGAAGAACGTAACCGATATATCTGGGCAGAAGAGAAAAGAGCGCTGGCCCGGCCACTACGTAACAAACGACTCAGAGTGCCGCGCTTCCTCGAGGATATGATGACATTACCTGAAAACACCTGACCCTTCGGGACCGTCTGTCCATCTCTACAGTCACGCCCTCTTCTTCCCGAAACTCCGCCCACTCAGAACTTCTTTTGCAGATCACATACCCTTCACATTCTCTCTCTCTCTCTTTCCACAAAGGGGACGCGGAATCTTCTTTCCCGATTTGGATCTTTTTCAGTGTTTCATTGGCATGACTTCTCAAGCAACTGTTTCATTGTCGTTATTAAATTACTGCTGTCAGTTTCCACTGCGTGAAATAAATTAGGAATCGCGACTAGGAAAGTAGCTGTCCATTCCTGACTGTGATCATTTGTATTTCGAATATCATTAGTTTAGCCTATATATATACGTATATATACAATTAGTTATGCCAGTTTCCTGAATAATCCATTGTTCGAGTGTCTGTAGAATTGAATATTAAATTATTCGACTGTGGATGGTAGCAAAAAAAGGTGGGAAAGGCCATGAGGCTGACAAACATCCACAAAAAGACTTAAGCCACCTAATAAAAAAAAACGGCATTTAACTAAAATTATATATAAACGTATATATATTTATACATACACACACACACACACACATATATATATATATATATATATATATATATATATATATATATATGTATGTATGTATGCTTAAAAAACCACAGTAGATGCACGTGACTTCATAAATAAGCGAATCCCACAGGAAAATGATAGTCAGACATTGTCAAGGAGCTAATGAAGTACAATTGGAGAGAAAGGTCTCAGGTAAAAAACAAGATCAAGAATACCAGATGGTTAATTGTCAAAAGGGTAAAAATTAAAAGAGATAATCCAGGATTATCGGATATCACACGGTCACAAACCTAAACAGATTTGACCCTAACCGAAATTACAAAGTACCTTTACAGTCCAAAACATGTAAAAACTGAATATATTAATTTTGTTGCTTATATTTATCTACAACTTTTTTCATAATGAAAGCATCAAGTTTAAATAAACCAAGACTTAAATTTAGAACATTTCTATTATTTGACTTGATGAAATAAGATTCAATGATATTCCTTTTAACTGTGTCATTACATGGGATTAAGGCTCTTGCTTGACTCCAGTTAATAGGATCGTCTAAATCTCTCATATGTACGAATAATGCATTCGATATTTGCCCAGTTCTCACAGAATATTGATGCTGTTTGAGACGTTGTGAAAGAGATTTACCGGTCTGTCCATAATAGACTTTGTCACACTTTTTGCAAGGAATTTCATATATGCAGCCTGGAAGATCTTTAGGAGAATTTTTGATTACTAAACTCTTGACATTAATATTACTGAAAACAACATTTATGTTAAAAAGCTTTAAAATTCTAGGAATATCTAAAAACCTTTCATCATAGGGTAATTTTAGAATGTTATGCTTACTAAATTCAAGTTTGTCATTAGTTAAATAAAATGTTTTTCTAGCTCTTTTCCATGCCACATCTATAAAAGTCCTTGGGTATTTAAGTTTCAATGCAATATCATAAATAGTTTTAATTTCAGCGTCAATAAACTGCAGGCTACAGGCACGTAAAGCCCTTATAAACGTCCCAGAAAAAACAGAGAATTTAACATTTTGATGGTGATTGGAGTAGTAATGAACAAAAGAGGCAATGTTAGTTGATTTTCGAAAGACTGGAAAGGTGAAATTTCTATCATTTCTATGGACAGTTACATCAACATTTCTATTATTTGACTTGATGAAATAAGATTCAATGATATTCCTTTTAACTGTGTCATTACATGGGATTAAGGCTCTTGCTTGACTCCAGTTAAAAGGATCGTCTAAATCTCTCATATGTACGAATAATGCATTCGATATTTGCCCAGTTCTCACAGAATATTGATGCTGTTTGAGACGTTGTGAAAGAGATTTACCGGTCTGTCCATAATAGACTTTGTCACACTTTTTGCAAGGAATTTCATATATGCAGCCTGGAAGATCTTTAGGAGAATTTCTGATTACTAAACTCTTGACATTAATATTACTGAAAACAACATTTATGTTAAAAAGCTTTAAAATTCTAGGAATATCTAAAAACCTTTCACCATAGGGTAATTTTAGAATGTTATGCTTACTAAATTCAAGTTTGTCATTAGTTGAATAAAATGTTTTTCTAGCTCTTTTCCATGCCACATCTATAAAAGTCCTTGGGTATTTAAGTTTCAATGCAATATCATAAATAGTTTTAATTTCAGCGTCAATAAACTGCGGGCTACAGGCACGTAAAGCCCTTATGAACATCCCAGAAAAAACAGAGAATTTAACATTTTGATGGTGATTGGAGTAGTAATGAACAAAAGAGGCAATGTTAGTTGATTTTCGAAAGACTGGAAAGGTGAAATTTCTATCATTTCTATGGACAGTTACATCAACAAAATTCAAATTACAATTTCTTTCTTCCTCTACAGTAAATTTTATAGAAGGGACTAAATTATTGAGATTATTAAGGAATTCCTGGAGATTTTCGTGAATATCATCCACTTTTGGGGCAAAATTCTTGGTAAGGGTTTTTTCTCAAAAAATTCCATGTAAATATTGCTAAGGACAGGAGATAAGGGATTACCCATAGCCATGCCAAACTTTTGTACAAAAAATTCCCCATTAAAACAAAATTTACTATCTTTGATACATAACCTTATGAGACTAATGAGGTTTGCTACACTTAAGGGAATGTCATGACGTTCTAATTCCTCCTCTAAATATTCAAGTAAGTCATCTACAGGCACTTTTGTATATAAAGAGACAACATCAAAACTAACCATATTAAAATCAAAATTCAAATTTAAACTATTCAATTTGTTTATAAAATCAACATTGTTTTTAACATTCGTGTTAGAAATGTTTCCTACCAAAGGAGTAAGAAGTTTTACTAGTCATTTAGATAAATTATACGTAACTGAGCCCACTGAACTAATGATTGGTCTGATAGGGTTATTGATTTTATGTGTCTTGACTAAACCATACATATCAGGTAGGGAGGCGCATTGCGGTGTAAACTGTTTAATTAAATGGTCCAAGCCCTTCAAAATGGATTTAATTTGTTTTTTAAAACGGGAGTTCACTGTCTGTGTAGGGTCAGACCTCAGTTTCGTATAAGTATCAGTATTATTTAGCAATGTCATTATTTTACTTATATAGTCACTTTTATTCATTATTACCACTGCATTAGATTTATTTGCTTTTGTCACTTTCACTGTTTCGTCTTCTTTAATTTTCTTAAAAGCCTGGAGAAATCTCACGGGTACATTAGGGGGAGAAGGTTTACTCATAGCACCATACACAATACGTACCTTTACAAATATTGATATCATCAGGGCATAGGTTTTGATTCAATTTTTCTAAATAACAAAAGGATTTTGAGATGTCGACACAGTCCAGGTTACCATTAAATATACCAAAGCTTAACCCATATCCCAAAGCCGCTGTCATAGCACTATCCACTGGTTTGTCTGAAAAATTAATCATGAAGTCTACGTTGGCATGCTCAGTCCAGTCGCTTTAAGCAATAAGATTCTTCAGCTTGACTTGAAGTGTCCTTTCAAGACGGTTGCAGCACTTTCTCAATTTTCCGTAGCAATAATCCAGCATCCGATTCTTCCAATAATCCAGCATCCGATTCTTCCAATCGACAGGAACCGTCTGATTAAAGCCATACCGTCTGCTTCTAAGTGTACGAAACGCATCATCTACTTCCACTTTTGTGATGTCGAAGTGTTTCTGAAGTATGATGCGTTGAAACTCGTCGAAAGGTCGCTCTGCTAGACAAGAATTCTCACTGGTAAAATCGACTTGGGCATCACTTGCTCGTTCATACACTTCCGTAGAAAGTTAAGTCCAAGTTTCAGTTTGTGAGCGATGATAAGAGCATTACAGAAGGATGTCACGAATAGAACAAGGCTCGGAAAATTCAAAGAAAAGGCGTAGAAGTTGCGTGTGGTTTCCATTATGCTTAAAAAATCACAGTAGATGCAAGTGACTTCATAAATAAGCGAATCCCACAGGAAAATGATAGTCAATTAAAGCTTTTTAACATAAATGTTGTTTTCAGTAATATTAATGTCAAGAGTTTAGTAATCAAAAATTCTCCTTAAGATCTTCCTATTAACTGGAATCAAGCAAGAGCCTTAATCCCATGTAATGACACAGTTAAAAGGAATATCATTGAATCTTGTTTCATCAAGTCAAAAAATAGAAATGGTCTAAATTTAAGTCTTGGTTTATTTAAACTTGATGCTTTCATTATGAAAAAAGTTGTAGATAAATATAAGCAACAAAATTAATATATTCAGTTTTTACATGTTTTGGACTGTAAAAGTACTTTGTAATTTCAGTTAGGGTCAAATCTGTTTAGGTTTGTGACCGTGTGATATCCGATAATCCTGGATTATCTCTTTTAATTCTTACCCTTTTGACAATTAACCATCTGGTATTCTTGATCTTGTTTTGTACCTGAGACCTTTCTCTCCAATTGTACTTCATTAGCTCCTTGACAATGTCTGAGTAAAGACGAAAGCGCTTGGATTTCTGACTATCATTTTCCTGTGGGATTCGCTTATATATGTATGTATGTATGTATGTATAACTGAATCACGAAAGTTTGGAACGTGATAAATGCATAAATAAAGGTATAAGCCACGAAGGAAATCTAAGCACTGGAGTTGCTGCAAGATCTTTCGATTCAAAGTACTTTACTGCCAAGTAAAGGACGTAGAGTCGAAAGATCTTGTAGCTACTCAAGTGTTTCCCTTTCCTTCGTGGCTTATACCTATATATATATATATATATATATATATATATATATATATATATTATATATCTATATATATATATATATATATAGTATTATATAATATATATATATATATATATATATATGGCATTAAGCTACAAATGTCGTTTAATTTTCCAATTCGCTCTACCTCAGAAGTAATATATCTATATACCGAACGGGAATTTTTTGGTTGATAAGAAGTTCGTCGTCTCACGGGCTCGAGCCAAAAACACGAGAACTCACAACGTAAAGTGACGCCTTGGCCTATTCAGCTAACAAGTTGATACAAACTCTCTTGTACGAATCCCTGTCGGACTCACTTATTTGTAATTAGTGTCGGCATCAACACACCTCAACCAGGATATCAATTTAGTATGTTTGTAGCACGTAGCCATTTTATGAATGAACTTTTATCACATCACCATGAATTATGTCAAAGCATTATGCTACAAATGGATACTAAACGACATTTTGTAGCTTAATGCTTGTATATAAATCACGGTGATGGGATAAAATATAATAATATATATATATATATATAATATATATATATATATATATATATATATATATATATATATCTATATATACTATATTATAATATATAGTATACATATATATCTTATATTATGCATACATACAAATATATATATATATATATATATATATATATATATATATATATATATATATATATATATATATATATATATATATACATTACATATACATAATATATATATATATATATATATATATATATATATATATATATATATATACATATATATAAATACATACACACATATATACATATACATTTATAAATATATATGTATATATAATATATAATAAAGATATATATATATATATATATATATATATATATATATATATGTATGTATGTATGTATAACTGAATCACGAAAGTTAGGAACGTGATAAATCCATAAATAAAGGTATAATCCCTATCTATCAGTTATACGACCTTTATTGTATTGTCATTTCCTCATGTAAGTCAGTTCATCTGCTAAGTAAAGGACGTTTGAACGTCGAAAAATCTTGCGGAAACTCCGTTGTTTATTTTCCCTCGTAGCTTATACCTTTATATATATATATATATATATATATATATATATATATATATATATATATATATATATATATATATATAAAATGTACGAATAACAAGCCACAACAGAAACAAAATGAAAATCACAATATGAGCCGGTCCTTCCGTCTTGCTGACTTTGTCATATTAATAATGCAATAAAAACACTGACACACCCAATTTCTACCAGACATCTATCTGTTCCAATGAGGTCGCTTCTTGGTGACAGTAGATAGATCGGCCTTAAGAAAGGAGATAATTCTGTGCCAATCTAAAACAGACAGCTGCCTACGGTTGAATTTCGCCCTTTTGTGCTTGTAATTGTCATTGATTGAAGGACGTTCCTCGGGGAATATCCAGTTACATAGATTACAGCATTTTGTGTAAGATGTTTCGAGATTACAGTAGATGTTTGGCCCAAACAAAATAAAATATAATAAATCAAGGTACAGTAGAACCCCAAGCATGCATATACAAGTATACTTATATAAGACACAATATAATATATCTATGTATATATATACATAGTATATATATATATATATATATATATATATATATAGTATATATATATATATATATATATATATATATATTATATATATATATATTAGAAGAAGCGTATTTTTAACACATCTTCAGGGCGCAAGAATACACAGGGGCACTTGGCTCTCTGTCGTTTCATTTTGAACTTTCCCGTTGGCTTCAACTAATAAAAAAATTGACGTGCTTATTTTTGTGTTTTCTTAATATATATATACATACATATATATATATATATATATATATATATATATATATATATACATATATATATCGAATAAAAGGAGCCCATAAAAACACCAAAATATAGAGAGAAAAGGACTATATTTCAGAGACTGCTGTCTCCCTCTTCAGGTAGATGAATGAGAAAAGTTTACAGAAAAGGTGGTATTTATACCAAGATGTCCATCCACAGGCAAGCCAATTTAGGTTACCCCCGCTGATAATCTTCCTTTAATCTTCTTAAGCGTTGGTTGAATGAAAACCTTGTCAATCATATCTGAAATCCATGCTCCTTTTGAGATGTTCATTACCTGCCTCGCTTTTATTAAGGCCGATTCCATCATTTGACTCTTGTACCGGCAGTTGTTGCTATAAATTACACGTGACAAATTCCAGTTTATTCTATGGTTATGTTCATTTATATGGTTTAAAATAGCGGAGTTCTTTTGTCCATACCTAACTGACCGTTTGTGTTGTATTAATCTCTGGGGAAGTGATTTACCTGTAAATCCGATGTAAGATTGGTCACAGTCCTGGCATGGGATTTGGTAAACCCCAGTGTCCTTGGGAGATGTCTTTTGTTGGACGTTAATCAGGGATTTGGCTAAGGTGTTTGGGTAAGTAAATGCAAAAGGGTTAGATTTTCCGAGGGTCTGAGTCACCTTCTTAATCATGTCCAGGTTTAGAATTTCTATTTTATTGTTGGGTGTATCTCTGGTCTTCTCTTTAAGGGGTCGGTAGAAAATTACGTTTGCTTTGTGAATTGCTTTCTTAATTATATGGTCAGGATACTTTAAAGACGAAAGTTGCTTGTGAATTCGTTCAAATTCTTTTTCCAGGAAATCTGGGGAACAAATTCGTAAGGCTCTTAAGAACAGGTTGCTGGCAACACCTATCTTGATAGCAATGTCGTGAAAGTGAAAACGTTGGTTTTCTGTATATGGTAAATTTGTATTTTGTCGTGTCTCTGATTATTAAAACATCAAGAAATGAATTTTGTTGTCTGTTTCCCATTCAACTTTAAATTTGATGCTGGGCACTAATGCATTTAATTTTGAGAGGAATTCATTAAAATTGCCCCACCTATTATCCCAGAGATACACCCAACAATAAAATAAAAATTCCACACCTGGCCACGATTAAGAAGGTGACTCAGACCCTCGGAAAATCTAACCCTTTTGCATTTACTTACCCAAACACCTTAGCCAAATCCCTGATTAACGTCCAACAAAAGACATCTCCCAAGGACACTGGGGTTTACCAAATCCCATGCCAGGACTGTGACCAATCTTACATCGGATTTACAGGTAAATCACTTCCCCAGAGATTAATACAACACAAACGGTCAGTTAGGTATGGACAACATGACTCGGCTATTTTAAACCATATAAATGAACATAACCATAGAATAAACTGGAATTTGTCACGTGTAATTTATAGCAACAACTGCCGGTACAAGAGTCAAATGATGGAATCGGCCTTAATAAAAGCGAGGCAGGTAATGAACATCTCAAAAGGAGCATGGATTTCAGATATGATTGACAAGGTTTTCATTCAACCAACGCTTAAGAAGATTAAAGGAAGATTATCAGCGGAGGTGACCTAAATTGGCTTGCCTGTGGATGGACCCCTTGGTATAAATACCATCTTTTCTGTAAACTTTTCTCATTCATCTACCTGAAGAGAGAGACACCAGTCTCTGAAATATAGTACTTTTCTCTCTATATTTTGGTGTTTTTATGGTCTCCTTTTATTAGATGGAATTCTGTTGTAACAGAACATTTTTACCAGTCATATATATATATATATATATATATATATATATATATATATATATGTATGTATGTATTATAGAGTGTTTTGAAGAGTTGTTTCATTTAGACGATAGGAAGGAGGCACATCTAAATAACGTTAGAGTGGAAGAGAATAATGTGAAATTCAGAATCATTGTGGACTTGATTCTCAAGCAGGTGGGATATTTCTGGATGACAGGAACTTCCTGAAGAATTAGTGAAACAAATGTCTGACATTCGGTGTTAAGAGACGATGCGAGTCTTCTTCTTCTTCGTCGCAGCTTTATCCCTATTCGGGAAGATTGTAAAATGACACAGCCTAACATGACTTAGCAGACGTCAAAAGTTGTTGGGTATCGTTTTGACTGAAAAACGCAAATATCTGGATAGAAATTGAATTGAATATGGAATTTAGGTCAAAATCCAAGCACTTGTATCAATGAGGTCATTCAGCACTGAAACGGGAACTGACAGTAAAGTTTCGACAGGAGTAACAGGAGGAAAACCTCACAGTAGCAATATGAATCAATTGCTAGGAGAGGGTGGAAAGTAAGATGGAAGAAAGAAAATATGAAAGGAGGCACAGTAAAAGGAACGGAAGGGGTTACAGCTAGGGGCCGAAGGCACGCTACAAAGGACCTACTAAGTAAAGGCCTGTCCAGACGAGCGGACGTGATCACCAGTGAGTGCGATAGGTGGCCAAATTCTTCCAGTACCTTGTCGAATGTCGTACGAAAAACATGGTGGCTCGTGCTGCTCAGAAATAGAAACTGTTGTGCTACATAATAATTTGCGTATGTATAAAGATAGAGACGAGAGTGTGGTGCAAAGATTGGCTAAACAGGTGACATGTTTACGGGAGCCAATACATCAATAGTACGTAACTACAATGTGCCTATGAACATGATCATAGAAACTAATATGAGAATGAGCGTAAGAACATTCCATCATGGCCTGATTCCATACACTCCTAGCGAAGGTAGAACCATACATCAGAAAACAAGTTGCAAAAATGCAACACAGCATAACAGCCGAGGCTCGATTGGAAGCAACGCTGACATTTTTAGCAACAGAGAGAGAGAGAGAGAGAAGAGAGAGAGAGAGAGAGAGAGAGAGAGAGAGAGAGAGAGAGAGACTGCAATTCGTATGAAGCAAAATTGCCAAAGGAACAGCTATTTTTTTTCATAATGAGAGTAGACATTTGGGCAAACGACTTTGAAGATAATACAAGGCTGACCCAAAGCGGAATTAAACAGGAATGTTTTTGTTCTGTCTCTCTTGCCTTGGTAGAAATTGTGTCTGGGAAGAAGATCTATCAAAAATTTTTTGAAAATGTTTGTCTTTCAGTCTTTGATTTTAATCTGGAAACTATACGAATAGTTCAAGATATTTGGAGTCAGTATAGAGTGCCACGACTGCATATGCATGTATGAGTGCATTACATATATATAATATATATATATATATATATATATATATATATATATATATATAGTATATATATATTATATATATATATATATATATATATATATATATAAATGTAGGTATGTATATTGCATAAATAAAGGCATAAGCCACAAAGGAATATGAAACAATGGTGTACCGCTTCAAGGTACTCCATTGTTCCACTTTCCTTCATGGCTTTTGCCTTTATTTATGTATTCATCACGTTCCAAATTTTTGCCACTGTTATATATATATATATATATATATATATATATATATATATATATGTGTGTGTGTGTGTGTGTGTGTGTGTGTGTGTATGTGTGTGTGTGTGTGTGTGTAGATGTTTTGTATCTATATATTCAAATTTATAAGGCATTCGCTTACGTTAATTTGCTTATTTATGTAAGAACCTGTTACCTAATCCATTGGCTTTTCTTTTTCTGCAGTTATACTGTTTACATAAGTCTAAGAGGTGATTTTTTTTTATTTCGTGGTAATCAGGTGTCGCGTGGATTGATTGAATGATCATAGTCTAGATAACAAAAAGGGGGAAAAAAACTGTATAAAGTGAACGGTTTGAGTCAGAAAAAGACGAGGCCATGTTAGTGCAGTCTGCCAGGAGTGAAAAATGTTTTGGAACACAGGTGGTCTCATTACAGGAATTATGAGTCTACACAATATAGTGGTGGGTGGTGCATTGTGTATGGGGTCGATCAGCGGTTGGAAATCATCCTAATTTATTAAATAGTAAATAAATACGGAAATGTATGTATATATACATATATACATAATATACATTTACATGATATGCGAGTTGTGTTTGTCTTATAGGCAGATAGCGAAATGCACTTGGGGACATTTGATCCCCCAGAGGCTAGTACTGAACGCGGCGAAATACTTACATACATACATATATATATATATATATATATATATATATATATATATATATATATATATATGCCTGATGGTCAGCATTACTGAAAAATTGTCGTTTCCCAGCAATGGGGTGGTTCGAGTTCAACGGGTGACGGATCGCTTATCACTTACAAGTTCCCCTTCGGAATTTAGTCTAAAGCCAAGCGAATTTGATATTAAATTACGTATACATTCGTAGCTTAATATTTGTAAATATGAAAATGCCCCGATACATGTGACAAAATTTCATATATATATCCAAACATACATCACGCACACCACACACCACCCACACAATCTATAATAGATATCATATATATATATATAATAATATATTATATCTATATATATATTTATATATATATAACTTGCATAATGCTCATACACATACACACCACCACACACACACACACACACACATACACACATATGATATATATATATATAAATATATATATAATATATATATATATATATTAAAGGAGAGAAAGGAAGATTATATGCCGAGTGCGAACCAAGTCTATAATGAAAACAGCCTTGCGACTGTTCATTATATTGTACATGTATAATTTTCCCATCCAAAAAACTGATACAGCGATTTGTTTTGGCCTATGTCTGTTCACACCAAACAGATCATTCCAGGTGGAGAACCTGAAATGATAGCATGGGACTACCTAAACTGGCAGTTTTATGAGCAGCTTAAGGCGAGAGGGCGTCCAATAGCTACAATGTACCTAGGCCAAATAAGCAATAAATGCATTATTGCATGAAGGACCTAAGTAGTTGGTATGGAGCCAAGTCAGTCATGTAAGGAATTTTAAGTAAAGGACCTACGGCTGGCTGGTGTCTGGTGTGGGAATACGATTAACTGCCACCTCCCTGCGGTGAACAGCAAGCACCATTCACGACTTCCCCAGCCATCATCAGTAAGGACGAAAATGATGCCATGATTTATGAAAACGGCTGCTATTTCATACCAATGACACTTAAAGCAACTCAGCCACCTTCGATGAGATTCAACGTTGAGCCTTAAGTACGAATGCAAATAATGGGGGGGGGGGGGGGGGGGTGGGGGGGGCGAAATTCCCATGAACAGGATAATAATGTCATGGGCATAAATGTTACATTTATCTACAAATATTAAAAATAATTCTAAATATTAAGATGAATGTTATTACAAACAGTCATTTAGAATTTTTTTTTTTCATCTTTCTAAGGAAAAATATATCCCAATTCTCTGTAAACGAAGAAAATTACAGATTATATGAAACACTGATAAGTGTTTCCTGAAACTAACGAAAACTTTTTGATAAAGTAAGTGTCGAACATCCTAAATCGACCAATTAAACTTATATGGACACTATTTCCAAACAATGAAGAAAGAAAATCATCAAAACAACGCTCTTGTACTAAAGACGAAAGGTCTCTATCTCCGTGAAGGTGGGATTGTCAAAGTGTGAAGAAGTCCTTTTCCAATAGACCCACAGGACTGTAGTCCTAACGCCGGTGCTTTTGGTGAGCAACCAGTTGTTGCCCTGCATGAAATTTTGAATAAGCAAATAAAGCACAATTCCTTAAAAGATTATCATTTTTTCTGCCAAACTAACGACACAAGCTCCGGTATACTTCTATAAATAATGGGCTTCGACCCTTTGAACATGAATTCTGTAAATAAACGCCGGGATAAAGAGACAAAGGACAAGTATTAACTTGGCATAATACTCATAATAAAAGATCGTTCAGTTACCCTGGGCACTCAACGTCAATCCATTTGTGGGATCCTTTTATCAGCTTGTCAATTTAGATCCAGAATCTAATCCTTGGACGTCTTTCAAGTTTAAAGAGATATAGAATGTTCGATGTTTTATGAAAGACTGCAAATTAGCTAATAATAAAAGAAAAAAAATAATTCAACAGAAAACAATTTTGAATAACTATTGAATGGTAAGGACGATAAAATTTCTACTAAACAAACATATAGCAAAGGGAATAACAATTTATTGGGGAAAGGTGCGTTATTTTATTTGAACACTGAATTCACTGAGCTAACCAGTTTTCCCACTGCAACAGCTTTGTTACAATGTGGCAAGTCCTGACTTCGTTATGTACTGGTCTTGACCTCCTTGTGTGATGCACTATAACATTAGAGCTTATTCATGCCACCATAGGGTATTCCCTGACATTTTCCCCTCGGAAATAAGGTCAGCTGATCGTAAAAAAATATCAGACTGATATTTAAATATCACTTTGACATTCCCGCCACCATGGAGAGACCCGGGAAATCTTGCGTTTCTTCGGGAAAGTTTAGCTTTACCTGTCATTTCGTAGGTTGTGCGGGGAGTTTAGATCCAAAATATTGACTGGAGCCAAAAACAGCCTCTTAGAAAGCCATGGGCCAGGTTTCCTGTCTATAAATCCTTAGTTAGATCGACCTACACACTACACCTTCCATGATGTAAACAAACTGTGACGCAGGCGTGATTGTGTCAGGTCGAAATGTGACAGGGGTACGATAATGCATTCTAAAACAGGGCGGGTCACGTTGACACCTCTAAGAATTCCTGGGACATACTGAGGGATGGAAACTTTCCTAGATAGTGTTTTGAGCATTATTGACCGCCTTTGCACCCTGATACTCAACCGGGAGGGGAATTAATCGATATGCCTTCAACAATGTCCTGTACTCCCTTGTTGTAAAGACATTCACAGAGCCCGCGCAAGATCAATAGGGAAACAGACGTACCAACCGCTCTGATGTGGGCGTGTCTAATCATCAAGAAACTATTAATGTTTACATCGCTTTCTAACGAAGCATTTGCTGCTGAGATGAAATGTCTTTATCTGCATAGATTTTTAAACTTCAAAACTGGAACAATTTTCTTGCTTTTTCCTAAGTGACAACTGTTTCAGTTTCTTTTAAACCAAACTGACAACTCAGCATTATAGAAGAAGAGTAACATTTTGCACACAAGTGCATCAATCATGGTGTACATCCAGTGTTGTATAAGATAAAAAGTCTTAGTTGGAAAAATCTAACTCCATTTCTGTCAAACTTTATTAAAGCCGTTGTTCTCGAAACCTGTCACGCCCCAGCGGTAGTTTTCTGACTGAAAAAAGGAAAGCCTTGTTCTTTTTTTTTTATCAAACTTTTGTCTACGTTTTCTAAATAAAGATATATTTTGTTTTGTTAGCTTATTGAAGATAAAGGCAATACGAGTTTTTTTTTTTTTTTTTTTTTTTACTAATTTACATAAACTAAGGGAATTTTTCCGGCGTATTCAAAGAAAACATTCTACTATTTTCATTAATTACCATACAAAGAAACTTTCGTCAGTGAAGAGTTCAATACACGCTCATTCTCCGCCTACACTAAGACACGGCCACTAACTTTCGTGTTTTTGCTTTACAAAATTCTAATCCCGTTCAGTTCGAATTCTTTCACATATCTCATGCACTCAAAGCAGTGGGTAAAATGAAGCGTCAAATCAGTGCTTATCTGAACTATCTTTTCGAAAGCAAACAGGAAAGCGGAAATGACAAGACTCAGGATAGGAAAACAACACGAGCACAATAATTATGCAGATATTGAAGAAATCATATGCGTAAGATACGTACTTCCGAGAGCTAATATTTTTTTCAAAATCCGTTGTTGTTGGCTTGTTTATCTTATACTCCTTTTTCGCTCTCCTATTTCTAGTGTTTTTCTTTTTGTTATTTTTATTTCTCAGTTCATGACCATATTGATTTCGTTTATATGAGTGTGTATAAGAATAATAAAATTCCTGCATATTCGTTAGGCCTACTGATACCTACAGCAGGGCAAGTACCACCCACGGCAAACCTGGTAGTTGCACTTAGGGTTTTATTGTCTAATATGAATTGGTTCTTAGTCACAGGAAATATGCAAATTAAAATCTTCTGTTCTCAAGTATATATATATATATATATATATATATATATATATATGTGTGTGTGTGTGTGTGTGTGTGTGTGTGTGTGTGTGTGTTTGTGTGTGTGTGTGTGTATAGTATAATATATATATAGATATATATATTATATATATATATATATATATATATATATATATATATATTATATATAGAGAGAGAGAGGACGAGAAGAATGATAGAGAGAGAGAGAAGAGAGAGAGAGAGAGGATTGGAGAGGGGGGGGTGGGGGGTGTCCCTACAAAAAACTGACCTGATGTTATGTTTCATTCACGCATAAAATTTCACATCATAATATATAGAAAGGTTTTCAGAGTCACCAGTTATGAATACATAACTAGGGAACGATTAAGACTCGCCTCTGACTTAGTACTGATGAAAGAAAGCAGAGCCCTAAGGTTTTTACATTACAGTACGTCTAAACGAAATTCTATCTCATGCCAGGTATTCTCCAACATCTCCATAGTTACCGTTGCTAGAGCTGCTGTTATTCTTGCTTTTAAGGTCTCAACATTAGGTACAGGTGTACTGCACACTTTATCCTTGATATAACCCCATAAGGAAAAATCAAGAGGGGCCTAATAAACCGATTTTCTAGGACCGTTGGAAGGCGTCGCGCACAGCAACAACAGATGCATCACTCACTCACACTGGTTCTACCGCTTCTCTTACGGTCTTCAACACTTCCAGTCTCTGTGATCTTTTTATACCTGTCTTTAATGCTTTTAACATCTGGTGAATCTCGTCGATACTCATTTCTTAACTTGCGTTGAACTGTAACAGGTGATTTTGTTTCGTGGTACCATAACACACACTGGGCTTTCTTATGCAATGACACCATTTCTGCTCTTCTTGACTCAGTTGGCGAATAGAGTGATCATAGTGGCTTCTGCAAGCAAACAAAAGAAACTCTAGTAATTGCTGAACAGAATGTAAAAGTTGTACGGTCATATCTACAGTAATTTTAAAGTTATTAATTTTATTAATCAGGGAATGACTTTATGGACACCCTAAACTTTTCTCCCTCATGTGGTGGGCTGTAGGCATTATTTCAGGTGCTTTGCAGAGCCCTTCGGCCACGAGCTACAACCGTTGTCATTCCTTTTTAATGTACCTCCATTCAACTCATCTTTCTTCCATCTTACTTTCCACCTTTTCCAAACAATCGATTCATAGTGCAACTGCGAGGTTTTCTCCTGTTACACCTTTCAAACCTTTTACTCTCAATTTCCGTTTCGGCGCTGAATAACTTCATTGGTCCCAGTGCTTGGCCTTTGGCTTAAGTACTATATTCAATTCAATTCAAAGGAACAAGTGAGAGGTATAATTCTGACAATTTCGATTGTTAAAGACATAAATGATAACAGCAAGACTGATAGGGGAAGAGCAGTCTCAGTTTAGACCAACAAGATGATGTGTGAATCAAATGTTTATTATGGGACAGTTGTGCAAAAATATAGAAGTATAGTGGAAATCTTTATGCAGTGCAAATAGGCCTGAAGAGGCTTATAATGGGAATTACAGGGATATGACGCAAGGCTTTTAGAAATGTAAGGTATTGAAGGTGATTTACTGAATGATCAAGGATTTTACAACGATAGCAAAGCATTTGATGGAAGATGTTAATGAGAGACTGGTTTGCTATGAAAGTGGACTGAGAATTGTTTATGTTACGCCTTCTTGTACCTTAAATATTTCATGGGCGGGTATGCTACGGGAAGTCAGAGACAGAATGAAAAATGCGGGCGCACAAATTTTTGTGGATGCATTTGGGAGTAGCTGGTGTTACTGACGATGATGCAGTGTTGATTGGTGCCAGTGAACCTGGGCAGAGGAAAGTTATTATGATAAAAGCGAAAGCAGGATGATGGAGCGATGAGTGTTGGTGAATATCAGAGGTGGCCAAATAGTCCGATCGCGGCCACTTGTTTGGTCGATCGCCGTTCCCCCACATCCTATATAAACAAATAAAAACACAAGCATAATGTATATATATATATATATATATATATATATATATATATATATATATATGTATATATATATATATATATATATATATATATAAGTGAGGCAATTGTACTCATGTTTTATCGTACTATGGCGCTATTTAAAATTTTTCCCACTTAATAATATGTGATTATCGAGTATGGTAGATCGTAAAAGAGTCAGTCTTTAGAGTAGATCTCAAAAGTCTCCCCACCCCTGGTATATATGATGGGGTAACGTAATTGTTTCATTCCTACTGGTATTTGGGATTAAATGCAACAGACTGCGGTGGTTGATTCACGCATATGTGAAGCGAGTAAGCTTTGGAAGAGAGGTATGTCAAAAGGAACAATAGCTGAAACGTAAGAAGAGGTTTGTAATGCGATTTTCTATTATGGACGCGAACAGTAAATGTTGAATGGAAGTAAGACAAAAAGGTACAAACCATTAGGACGAACTGTCTGTATGGTATCTACGGCGTAAGAAGAGTTGTAAGGGTGAGGCGTGTGTAGATCCGATGTGGTAAAGGTATTATCAAAGGTGGAAATATGTTTGGGAATTATGAGAGGAACGAAACGAAAAAAAGTGTTGGCTGAACGGTATGGGACTGAGATAAATGTTAGAAGAAGCCTGAGAACAAATTAAATGTGGATGTAAGTTTTAGCTAGCAGAAAATGTATTGTGTATGGATTATGAAATTATTAATGTTTTTGGATAAGGTACTGACTGGAGATAATGAAATGAACCTTGAAAAACTAGTAAGAGAGTTTGAAAAAGATAACACAAGTGAAGGAAGGTGAGAATGAATTTGAGCAAGTGGAAAGTATGAAGGCGAATGGAAACCAGGAAGGTGGAGCAATGAATGTTATTAAGTTTGAGTCATACAGGATTCGGGAATCAAGTATAACAAATATGATGGGATGATAGAAAAAGAGAGTCACGGAACGGGTGAATTGATTCGGAAGCCCAGGTAGGAATGCATGAAGAGAGCGTTGAGCCGACTCTCTTCATTGTAGTGAAGTGCGGACATTACAAAATACGTCAATAAAAAGAGGTTGAGGTCCTTCCAATGAATTGTGTTCCATCACATGTTGAGTACGGACAACTGAGAGTGCGAGAAGAGTGAAGATTCACAGAAGTGGTAAGGTTATCAAATGTGAAATGATGGATCAGATATTTAGAGACTTTGGTTAAGGGCGAGTGTGTGTGTGTGTGTGTGTGTGTGTGTGTGTGTGTGTTGTACGAATAAAACTGCTCTCTTTGATAAAACTATATATTCCGGGTAGTTGCGTAAAACGAAAAAATTAGTTATTGTTAAAATTGTAAGTTTCAGCATAACTTTGCCAAAGTCATGTCACGTACGACAAGGGTACCAGAGGCACCGATGACACGACCCAAGGCAGGTCTCCGGGCCCGAGTGGTCTATTGGGAACATTTTTGAAGGGGACCCAAGATCACGCCCAAGGTCTCGTCAATTACAGAGGTATAAATAAGCATATCATTCATAGACTTTATTTATATCTCTACGGTGTAATCGAGTGCAATCAAAAAGTGCGAGAGAACTGATGGACCAAATAGGTTTGAACTACCCGGATATAAAATTTCATACACGCTAACCTACAGAGGACCAAACGCAATTTGTAGAAACCCTTTGAAAAGCGCATAGTTAAAGAACCGCCTGGTTTAGTGACTATGAAATGATTGATTAAAAATATTAATTTTCATTTGTTGTTCAAAAAAGTAATAAAATCGCAAGTGAACACCATTGCTAGGAACATATTATGATCTCTTATTCGATTTCGAAAACTCGCTAAAAAACGAATCATAAATGAGTTATGTTACTCTCGCCTTTCATGATGAACGTGTCATCTCTCTTTCGTTTCTCCATGCAGAGACTTTTTATCTAAGTTTTAACCTCGTCTGATTTCAGAGTCAATCGAAATATTTGCCAAATGTTCAAACGTTCTGCTGAACAGATGATCCCAAGGTAGTTTTCGTTAGTTTCAGCTTGGTATTTACAACCCTTATAGCTTTTGGGATTGCCACAACTCATATCTTGCAAGATTTTGATGCTTAAAACTGCTACACTTAGATTTACATACATATCTTATAAAACATTTTGGGGAGAAAAAAGTGTTATACTATTTATAATTAATTAAGATCTTTTTCACTTTAATGACCTAGGGAAAAAAACACAATACATCAAAAATAAATAAATAAATGAACATATGTAAACACACTACTGACTTTTTGATGAATGGGGAGAAAGTTAGAATGAATTATGTTCTCTGCAAAATCTGGAATGTAGAGTTAAGTGAATGTGGCAATATGTTGCTGTTTGTACTTGACAAAATTAGAGCAGGTGACTCCTTAGGCGCTGACCTCAACTAGGAGCAATTGGTCAAATTGGCTTAAGCCCTGTCTTTCTATACCAAGGAAATGAGTTTTGGTCACATTTAAAAGTAATAGCTGCACAGTTATGCTAATTCGGATCTAGTTATTAGTCAAATTCCAACATTACAATCAGATTCGGTAGTCCGCCGACACTCAATGGTCGTTAGGTAGTACTCTAGTTTCATTTTACATTTACATTTCGACTGACTTCCCCGTGGAAGTGCTGCAGCGTACTTTTTTTTTTTTTTTTTTTTTTTTTTGGGGGGGGGGGGTAATACTGAAGACTCTTGGCTGCCCAAAATGGGCTCAGTCAATGCAAGAACGATGTGTCAAAGGACTTCTCTCCTTAAGCGATCAGCCTTGACTATTTGCACTTCCATACGCCGAATTTTATTCAGATTCAGTTAACCGGCTTCTTTTACATAGGCAATTCTTTTACTAGCTTAAAAGGGAAAGTCCTTCAGTACATTCATACATTGACTGAGCTCATTTTGGGCAGCCAAGTCTCTTCAACGAAAAAAAGAAGAAGAAAGATTGCTGCAGCACTTGCAGGAGCAGGAACTTGCAAGTAGGATGAGGGAATTTTGCAACTACAAGTGCATTTAGTCCTTCAGTATCATGGCACATCAGTTTGACTTTAATATAAAACAATCCTAGCTGAATAAATAGAAGCTTACAAAGAAAATTAAGCTTCTCTCACTGTAACAGACAAAAGACAGGCTAGTTTTCACACTTATTGCTCCAAAATCAGACCGAGTAAGTGAGAGAGAGAGAGAGAGAGACATACTGTTTATTGAATGTAGTCTTACTTATTCCTGCAACATTCAGACCTATACAATACTTATTTTCATCATACATAAAATTATAGATGCTGAAAATTTGCTAATTACCTGAGAGAGATGGAAAAGTAAGCACTGTTAAAGATGTATTGCCCTTAGTTCCGGCAAAACAAGTGAAGCGTCTGGGAAGTAATTATGTTGAAAATGAAGGGCAACTTTAGGTTACAAAGATCATAATAATAATTACAAAAGCTGGAGGGTGATGATTGGCATTAGTCACTGGTAATTTAGTCATTCCATGTGTTCAGCAATCCTCATCGTATAAGGATGAAGGTTCACGAGTTCCAAGTAGTTCTGCTCATATACATGCAAAGAATATGATCCTTGAGATTTTGAAGGCCAGACTTTGTGAAACGTAATTACTTCATTAGGGAATGAATCACAGACCCTAAGAATTTGACTGTAACCTTGGCCTTGTACTTTCCGAGGTCAGACCTGTGCAACTTGAATGTGGCACCAGAGAATGACCGTCAGAGCTAAACAGACCTGATGAGATGCTTTACAAGGCAACAGATCGTCAAGTCAGAAAACGTGAAATCTCACAAAAAAGTTACTCACACGGGGAGGACAACCTGATGAATATGTCTCCAGTCTCTCCTGTTCGACTCTCCTTGAACACACGCAGTTAACGCACGGACAGAGTGGAAATAATTTAATCACAACGAATACAAATAACTTATTGAATATTCATTTGAATTATAACATTAATTAGTGTATTCATGCGTCATGAGCATGGATGGCTTGAGGACCAGCTGATTGTGGGGTGGCGGGTAGGTGGGGGGGTGGGGGAGGTAGGTGTTGGATGGTAAAGACAATTCTGACCAACTTAGTAATTTTGACAAAATTGACCTAAATACAATAGAATCCTATAGGTAATATTATTTATATACCCCAAATTTTTGTTATGTTTATTTTTAATTTTTTATACAATAGCAATATTTTGCCCGGAGAGTATTTTAGAATGCAAAGAAAATAAAGATTATAGTTAATCTGATAAAAAGTGCAAATTGAAAGCAGAAGAAAAAGCAAAGTAAAAAAAAAAAAAAAGTTAAATTCAATGTGATGAATGAATAATATAAAGATTCATTAGAGTGAACATTTTCTATGCTATGTTCATAATGGAAGTTGGGTTCCAAATGTTTATTCTCTTAGTTTCCGTTGCCTTCCATTCATCAGTAACCTGTTGAATATCTAAGTGATTAATTAGACAATTTTCACAAGTTGGCAGCATTAGATAATGTAAACGTTTCTCTTTGGTTCGGTTCCGCAATAATGACCTTTCATTTTCATATACTGAAGGTCGCGTGGTCAAAAACGATTTGAAAACATTTGACAGATAAGGGAATTAATTATGTTCTATATGGGCTCTGAATGCAACGTCTATCTCATGATGCTGCTCTACATACTCAGAAAAATAAATCTTGAAAACTTCTAATTCAACAGTCAAGGATTTGGTGCCAACTAATTCGCAGGGATACAATTCTGACAAAATTCTCAAGGCTTCTGTAAAGCTTTCTGTCACATACATTGACATTAGAATTGAGAACTTCTGAAAAAGATTTGAATGAGGACTCGAGATTTGCATATTTTGGAGCTAACACACTTCATCATATCTAACACTTCATTCATTTCCTTTCTGTACTAATAACAGAACAAACTGAACACACGAATCCATTTCTGACTAACTGAAAATCAACATTGAGGGGGGTAACCGGCTCCTCCCCCAAAGTCGGGCCTTCTCTGATTATGAGGGTGGATGGAGATGGCAGGTCCCGACCATAAGGACGTTAATTATTGTTCCGAAACTCAAACCAAAGTAACTTCATTCTATGTAGCTACAAAATCTCCATTGGTGTCACCCCCAGAGTGGAATACGACAAGCTACACATGGAGTGTATTGCACACTGACTTTCGTTACACACAGAAGAAAAATATGTGTATACTCATTGTGTTCTGTTGAAGAGGACGAGAAATGAATGATGGATACTCACATAATATCGAAAAGGGTTCCTTCTTGGACAAAAGCGATGCTCAGATCTCCGACGGAGAATTTCCTTTGCCACTCCACAAGAACCGACGTTTATATTACATCCACCGGTGGAGAACCAACGACCATAACTGGTCCTTTTCAGAGGAGTAAAATCTTTTAGGATACCAGGATATGTCTAAGTGTCAAGAAGAAAATTTACTCATGAGAGAGAGAGAGAGAGAGAGAGAGAGCGAGAGATAGAGGAGAGAGAGAGATGGAGCTGGGGTTAGCGTTTTTCTTTTTTTTTTCTTTTTTTACCTAGAAAATGGAAGGAACTGTCACAAGCAGAAAGAAAACGGAAATCTGATAAACAATGAAAAATGCAACAGAAAATGAATTAGTACTTTAATCATAGTTGAATACTTTATTGAATTTATAAACATAGAAAGAATGCCCCCTTTTATGTATATTTTTTTAATTTATGTACACTTATGCACAAAATGAGCACGGATGCCCTTTATCTTTTGATCCTGGTGAAACCAAATGCATCTGAATGAGAAAAAAACATCGTGACTTTCTTTTATGTGAGAAGAGATGATTGCCACAAGACCTTTCATCCAGGTCAATGATTGACCTGCACGTGTTTTAAGGACTTAAGGCCAAATTTAGCACAAACGCTTCCCCCTAAGAGCAGCCTCGCGATCCCCACTTTGCAAATCCTCTGCAAATCCTGGATCACCGAGGCAGTCCCTCATTCCACCGACCCATCACCCCAGTGCATCCACCTGCGCTATTCAGGGTCCTTAAATACCAGCGGTCTTTCGACCAACATTTTTCGCATCACACTTTCCCCAGACGGTTGATCTATTTAAAGGTATTGTTGCGTCACGACTCTCATTCATTCAACACCGGCGGTAGGTACCCAGAATGACTGTCATGTCTTGGACAACTATTTTTCATTCAGTTCGTTATCTCCGATCCGATTCTCCTGCTCTTTAGGAACGTTCGTTGTGAAAGCATCTTCTCTTCCTCTTCGGCGGGAAATGGCATCCCCAAGTCCTTTCTCATTTCCCCGAAGTGATCGAATAAGTACGTGAATGACAGCGGGCCATCATTTGAATTATAAATCTCCTGCGAAGTTGATGTGAGTAGCCTTTTATTCCTAAAATCAAATAGGAATTTTGTAGCAGGAAGACCGATTCTAATTAAATTTCTTTGCGTTAAATATGTAGACGAAGGAGATGGCTGCGAGTGTGCTGAGATCTGGTGAACTAAAGCTGAAGTCGTTGTCGAAAGTCAGGTTCATGACAGAAATATTCATCAGGATCCAGGCGGCCTAAAGATGCCGTGGGAGGTCGCCATCAGGCAAGAAATGGGGAGGGTGAACAGGAACACTCGAGAGATATAATATATAGGTAGGACCCCAATAAGGTAAAAACTATGTTAAAGAGACTGTATAGCTATATATGAAGATTTTATACCTAAAAAAAAAAGGAATTTTTTTACAACTCTCTCTGATTTACTCTCCACAAAATATTGTCGCCAAAGGGATTCGAACCGCTGCCTGGTTTATAAGGAAAGGAAATAGAGTGACAATGACCACTGAGCCTTTAAGAAAAGTGCAGCTGATAAGCACAAAATCCTGACTAACTATGAATTCTTTCCACGTACACCATGGCATTTTTATATTCACACATATTAAGCCACAAAATCTGTGGATTAATATTCGTGCATATAGCTCATTGGCAATGACACACGCGCTGGAACCCAGGGCTGCTGTCTCCCCTACACTCCCAATCATCTATCTACTCCAACCAAACCCAGGCTGACAAACGCGTTTGCAGGAGGAGGGTGGATGTCTCCCATACCCTCCCGTTCCCCTACATACCCTGCCACCCCCCCCCGGCTGACAAACCGGTTTGCAGGGGTGGGTGGCTGTGTCATGTCTCCCTTACTGTCACCCGGGGGAGGACAAACAAGATCCATTTGGATATTGTTATTATAGTAGACGTCATGGTGTATGAGACGAAAGTTCTTCTGAATTGTACCTAACTGAACTTGAATATACTGTTGAGTAATGACACTTTCTTGGGAATTTCCATAACAAACTTTAAATAATCTTACATCCTCCAAAGACGGCTTTAATATATATATATATATATATATATATATATATATATATATATATATATATATATATATATATATATATATATATATACTATATATAAATTTGGTGCGAGAGACTAAACGTCTTGAAACGTCAGCATCTGAATAAAGTACTTAGAAAAGAATAAAGAATTCTCCTTCCTCTCGGATTAAATTGCTGTTTACAGGATGATAGAACTCACCTTCAACTTCTCTCTCTCTCTCTCTCTTCTCTCTCTCTCTCTCTCTCTATATATAATATATATATATCTATATATATATATATATATATATATATATAGATATATATATATATATATATACTATTACTTGCACATGTATAAATTTGCGACAGTAGGTATAGCGAATTTTGGAATGAGAATGCCGTTTGAAATTTTGTCAATGTACCTAAAAAGCATTTGGAATGGGAAGAACTTAACAAAAATATTTAATAAATTTTGAAGATACAGTATTTCATCATGGAAAGACAGCACACTCGAAGTCAAACTGAGGCCTTATGCAATATGGTTGATAACGAATTTAACTTCGTGTTGTTAGTTACAGAAAAGTTGTTATTATTGAACGCTAAATTCTCTGACATACGAGATTATATGTACTCGTACGTTTCTGTAAATATGAAATATAGTAGGATCATTTTAAGCTATTGGGTAGAGCCTCGAATGACCAATTCTTAACAATTATTGAATCGGCATTTAATAAGCAGATATTTCTTCATACTTGTCGTGAGT
>NC_061097.1:13094958-13159958 GCF_015104395.2 Macrobrachium nipponense | reverse complement strand
AAAATTATGTGCATAAACCAAGTCAAAAGGTACATGAAAGAACTAAATTAAACTTGAGTAAAAAAAAGACAACCTGAAAAATCAAGTAAAAGACATAAGCAAATAAGAAGAAGAAAAAAAGGGCGCTGAAACGTCATCCTTAATCATTTACAGACAGAAGTATAAACAAAGCACTGTCCAGGTAAACTGGTACGATAAAGGCTGAGAAGTCAGAAATAATGGACAAGACTCGATTAAACAAACATATAACTGAATAGAGGAACATGGTACAACGAACGACACAACATAAAAAGAAATTAGGAGTAGGTGGAAAGTTTCCCACCTTAACAAGACTTAGCAAAGGTAAAATTGACACTTGTGAAACAACTAGTAAATTAGAAACCGCGAGCAGTTACATAGCTCCAATCCTACTGCTTCTTCAGTTTTTACTTATGCTATTGATGGTGAGCCACACGCTAGAACCTTGCTAGAACTAGCAATATGTCTTGATAGTGTTTCACAAAGCATAGGAACACGCAATACACTACCGCTTGTTTAAGTATAAAACAACCATTCACAACAATCTTTTGAATTTGTGGATAGAAAAACCTTATCGAGGTCACAATGATTGATTGATTTATTAGGTTTTGAAATTGTTGGGACATCTTGTTGGAAAAGAACAGCTGCTGGTTTGCTAGTATGTCTGCTTCTTCACCCACATGCACAGGCACCTGGAAAACTTTATATTCATCTTTATTCAGAATTATTAAAGCCAAAGTAAAGTTTTTACAACTATTGGATTCATAGAATTAAGAGCTATAAGAAACTATAATACATTTTTCAAATACAGTAAATTAAAAATCGTCCTCATTCAACACTGCTAGCTGCTCAATAGTAGGTATTACTTAAAATAATTCATATTTAGTTCTTCATTGTACCCACTCCTGCGGCCTGACATAACTCAGCTTTTTAATTCGTACTTTCTCTTTTTTCTGTTAACTTTTTAATTCCCTTACTACTTTATGTGTTATCTTTCTTAAGTACTTGCTTTCTACAATCTTCTTAACTTTTCCACTTTAATTTAGTTTTTTTTTTTTTTTTTTTTTTTTTTTTTTTTTTTTTTACAAATTTCTGAACACTCTCATCAGCATCCCTCAAACGGATCCCATATTTGATCCTTCACTAAATATTTAGTTAATCATTTACTAAATGACGTTTTTACATTTTGACAAGGCGTCGCCGTTTTTGCTCAAATATCATTCTTCACTGGACATATGCCTGTCCCTGCCATCCATCTCTCATATGGTGTTGCAGTAATTTGAGCATTACTTTGGATCTCTAGTACTATTCCTCCAGTTTTTTTTTTATATGCCCCAATCTGAATATCTCCAGCTACTGTGTTAACTAATGCCTTATGCATTTCTTACCTTACCTGCAAAGCAAGGACTCCAGTTAATTAAGCAACATTTTCTTCTTTCCCATTTTACAACAGTATACGTTTTAGTTTTCCTTTCTCTCTTGATTACTATGCTTACATTTTCTGAGTATCATCCCCTTTTTAACCATTCACATAACTTTCTTTTCTTGTTTACTTATCGTTCTTTTTGTTTCACTAATATTGCCGACATCTGTGGGTTGATGCTAAAGGTATTTTTGTTTAATATCTCAGTGCTATGGCAACTGCTTAATGTGCTTATAGCTACATCTACTCTGTTATACCCACTAGTGAGGAGCATTTACACAAGTCAAGGGCGCTCGCTATTTTAATATACTAACTTATCAGTGATACTGATTCCCCACTGATTCAATTACCTAATTTTGTTCCCAAGTGATGCCTTCTATTTAACATTTCCCATCTGTCAGAATTGTCTTGGTTTCCTCCGCCAGACTGTAAATTTGTAAATTTACATGGTATCGCTTCTCCCTAGTAATTTTGCACAACTCATTAATACAATCTTTCAATATAACTATACGCACGCTTCAAAGCCGAAATATAAATGGTGGATCTCAAGATCTGTGATGATCTATTCATGCTTTCAATTGCCGACTGATGATAATATTATTTCTATTTTTCCCCCTCTGTTTTGGTGCAGCAGTGCAATTTTCATAGCCGTGCATTGTCAAGGTTGGTTTTCTTTCTGCAGGTATCACTTCGCTAGCTTCGTGCTGCAAAAGTTGTTTATGTTGGCCTAAGTGTCCGACGGGTACTGAACGCAGCCATTGAAACGTGTGTACGAAAGTAAGAAGTACTAACGCCGGTATTAAGGTAATGGTGATCATATTTGTTTTGGAATTTTAATAAACGTACAAATAAAATTGTTATATAGGATTATGTTAACAGCTTCTGTGCAGCAATATTAGACCGAAGCTACATATCCTAACTAGGTAGTAGTATACTAGGTAGCTAGTTTTTGGAAGGTTGAACCTTGGTAGCTTAGCCTAGTAGCATGTTACTAAGGTAGTAGCTGAGGTCAGCTTAGGCTACGCCTACCTGCCTATACCTACCTAGTAAGGTGACCAAATTTCTGAGACAAAATGCGGGGACGTTTTCGGTTCTGAGGCGTAAAAACCTCCAAAACATGACGTGTTTTTGTAGTTTAAAAACTAAAACGGGGACACTGCCCTTATCATTCATTAAAGCAGCATTCAAAAGTTTCTCTGACCCTACCGAGATATTGCCTTTAAGTATATCCTAAATTGCAAAGGAATTGAATAAAAATCCAATTGATTAACAATGATATTTTTCTATGATCAGAGAAGCTGAGAACAAGAACACCCATAAAATCAGTAGCAAAAAATAGGGTAAACAATCGCATTGAGTCCACCTGACTCAAGAAGAAGACCTTTTTTCACTCTATAGGTACTATTTAGCTAATTGGTGAAACAACAATTAAATTACATCTTTAAGCATACCAATCAAAGGAATGAAATTTCGTCAACATAGGGGAAAACACCAGTGACTACCAACCCTTATCACGGTGGACAGGTCTTACCTATCCACTCGATATTTAGGTAAATGGTGAAACAAGAATACAATTAGCTACAACTCCAAGCATACCATTCAAAAGATTGAAGTTTCGTCAACATAATGTGATGGGTAAAAAACAGCATGGTACAGGGGTGGACCATGTACGATCAATGTGTACAACCCCAAAAAAAGTACATTATTAAGCGTCCTGACATCGGAAATGGGCATCAGACGCGACTTGTTGTTGGTGAGAAACGGAGCTTAAGACCTCTACTCCGGTGTCAGGACGCGTTATAATGTTCTTTTCTTGGGGTTGTACATATTGATCGTGCATGGTCCACCCCTGTACCATGCGGTTTTTTACCCTATATGAAAGCCCCATACGAACTTAAATAAGCATGTGACGCTCTTCGTAAAATATGTTTTCAAGGCAGTTTTGAAATCCAATATGGCGGCTACCGTGTGGATATACAGGTTCTGATCAGTGACGACAACCATCTTTCCCAGCCTTCCCAGCACTCATTTGAACAATGTTAGCGTATATAGGGTAAAAAACTGTAGGGTCCAGAGTGGACCATGTACGATCAGCTTGGACAATCCCAAAAAAAGTACATTATAATGCCTCCTGACATCGGAGATGGGCATCAGTCGCGACTTGTTGTTGGTGAGAAACGGAGCTAAAGACCTCTACTCTCCTTTTGAAGTAAGTATTTCTCCAAAGTTAGAAATTAAGGCCAAATTTTAAGATTTAAACAGAGGGTACTGAAAACGGTCTCAAACGTAGTGCAAATCTCACCAAAACGCGTTCAACATTTTTACTTACAACTCGAAATATTTAGAAGATTGACGCCATCTCGATGTTTACGGAGTCGCTTGTGTCAATAAACTAACCATTTCTTGTGATAAATCCGCACACCACTTGTACCCACAGACGCTGGGGCACTTTCATCACAACAATCGGAAAACTTTTCCTCACTGAGTAAACAACTGTTTTGTAGAAAAAGGCGACGAAGAGTGTACTTCGATAATTTTTTAAATAAATAGTAAAACATTAATATTTTACATATTTATGATGATTAATTTGAAAATATTCGTTATTGAAAAAGTAACTCAATTCTGACTCAAATTTAAATAATTATTTTTTGGAATTAGAACGTTCTTTCAAGTCCTGTATTATGACGTCGCGACATCTTGACTTTCGTACCTATTGTAAATAATTGCTTTACTCAACTTTCTTGCAGAACAGTTTACCAGTTATTCATGCAGATTATCAGCTTTTCATGTAATTGGTATAATCGTAATGCGCATATATATCTTTATTATTTACTTTTTTGATATATGAAGATGTTTTACTGCCGGATTATCGCTGTAGTGTGACGCAATCGTTTTCGGTCCCTGCGCCTCTGTTTTTGCATCATAAGAAATTATGGGGCCGAATTTGCAATGACCAGAAAGTCGTTAAAAGAGGAAAGTTAGCATTGAGGGGCATATGTTTTGATTGAGAAAAATACAAATTTATTCAATAGCTAGCTTGTAAAAAATACTTGATTACAAAAAACTTGATTGACAACTAAGCAGCATACCTACTATGGGTTTCAGAGACAGTGCAAGCACGTTTTTGGGCAATACCTATTTCTGTAATGAACACTCGTATCAGAACGAGATTTTGCTATGGTGCATTACACCCAGTGCCGTAATTTATAAGGGTATCGTGAATCACTAATCGTAAAGAATAACGACACTTGTCCTTGTACCAAGAGACAAAAACTCCATTATGCAGAAATGGATACGAACACGTGTATAAAGCTCCACCTACCCTCTCCCCCCCCTCCACCGCCACCCTTTTCCTTCTTCGTTCCTTTGCCTTCCTTTCTCTCTCTCTCTCTCTCTGTTGCCATTCGGTATGTGTTGACCCTCCAAACTGGGTATAAGACTACACACAAAACGTTGAAATTGGTGAAATTAGGCTATGTATTGGAAGTATATATACATAAATATTAAAGCAATTTTATCATTATTGCATTACTATGACAACTAGAATTCATGGAAACAGTTTATAATAATGAAACGGCGTATGTGTGAAGCCTCCACTAATGTGGCAACAATGATTTTGCCATTCTTAGCATGCAAATATTAAAGCACGCAAACATTAAAGGTTACATTTGTTTCTGGCATACGGTTATTAAAGAAATTCAAAATACTAATATAGACTGAAATCAATGAAAAGTGCTAGCAAAAACAAAAAAGCAAAAAAAAAATATGTATATAATTCACTTATCCGTAGTCGTTCCTCTATGGTTTTCGGCAGCCAGATGTACGAAAACGTTAGAAACATTTGATTGTATCTACTTTAGAAATATCTGTAATTTTTCGGGGTAATTTGGTTGCAGAAAAGGGATAATATACATGAATTAAATTAAAATTATTAAATAAAGTAAATTTGAACTAAATAACGAGTAAAGTAAACAATTTAGGGAATAAAACTTTGCAGTTTCGTCGTCTGCTGTTCGTAACTGTGTTTGTGGCGCACACGCTTAGGAACCAGGAACAGCAACTGGTTTAAAGTGGAATGTGGAGTGAACTGAGACCAAAATGTGTATAATAACAATCAAATAAGCACTGTGGAGTTTCAGTTGTGATGGCAGTAAGGATAAAAACCACCGATTACAAGGTAAGAATGAATTCAGTTCAAACCATGACCCCGGGAATAAAAAGTTTCATACTTTCAGTAATATAGGCAACAAAATGTTGTTTTATTGTGCGGATTACAACTGCAATCTAGACCCGTCCAGCCACACGATCGCTGCCATATTGGATTTCAAAACTGCCTTGAAAACATATTTTACGAAGAGCTTCACATGCTTATTTTAGTTCGTATGGGGCTTTCATATAACACATTATGTTGACGAAACTTCAATCTTTTGAATGGTATGCTAAGAGTTGTAATTGTATTCTTGTTTCACCAATTAAATATCGAGTGAATAAGACCCGGCCAGCGTGATGATGGTGGATCGTCCGTGATTGTTTACCCTAAATAATGAGTAAAATAAACAATTAAGGGAATAAAGCTTTGCACCTCATAAAGAGTGTAGTCGTCTGCTGCTCGTAACTGTTTGTGGAGTGAGTACTTAGGAACCAGGAAAAGCAATGTGGTTCAAGTGCAATGTGGAGTGAATTAAGAACAAAATGTGTATAATTACAATCAAATAAGCACTGCAGAGTTTCAGTTGTGATGCCAGTAAGGATAAAACCACCAATTACAAGGTAAAAATGAATTCAGTTGAAACCATGACCCCAGGAATAAAAAGTTTCATACTTTCACTAATATATAGGCAGCAAAATGTTTTATTGTGCTGATTACAACTGCAATCTTGAGTAAGATCAATAAACGTTACATATATTTGCTAACATTGTTCAAATGAGTGCTGGGAAGGCTGGGAAAGATGGTTGATTGTCTGTGGTTAGAATGGCCAGCCACACGATTGCTGTCATATTGGATTTTAAAACTGCCTTGAAAACATATTTTACGAAGAGCTCAAATGCTTATTTTAGTTCGTATGGGGCTTTCATATATGTATAGCATTATGTTGACGAAACTTCAATCTTTTGAATGATATGCTAAAAATTTCATTGTATTTTTGTTTCACCAATTAAATATCAAGTGAATAAGGCCTGGCCAGCACGATGACGATGGATCCAAGGCGGTTGTTTACCCTCTAGGGAGAAACACCGCCTTGGATCCATTATTATCGGGTGGATCAGCCTCATCCATTCGTTATTGAATTGGTGAAACAAGAATACAGTTACATCTTTAAGCATACCATTCTAAAGATTGAAGTTTCGTCAACATAATGTGATAAGTGAAAGTGCCATATGAACTAAAATAAGCATGCGAGCTCTTTGTAAAATATTTTTTCAATGCAGTTTTTAATCCAATAAAGCGTCCACCGACTGAGGTGCCGTTCGTAACTGCAAATGATCCAACAGCTTTTCCAGCCTTCTCAGCACTCATTTGAACAATGTTAGCGTATATACTATGTAACGTTTATTGATCTTACTCAAGATTGCAGTTGTAATCAGCACAATAAACGACATTTTATTGCCTATATTAGTGAAAGTATGAAACTTCTTATTCCCGGGGTCATGGTTTGAACTGAAATTCATTTTTACCATGTAATCGGTGGTTTTATCCTTTCTGCCATCACAACTGAAACTTCCCAGTTCTTATTTGATTGTAATTATACATGTTTTGTTCTTAATTCACTCCAAATTGCACTTGAACTACGTTGCGGTTCCTGGTTCCTAAGCACTCACTCCACAAACATTTGCAGGCAGCACAATTACTACACGGTTTATGAGGTGCAAAGCTTTATTCCCTTAATTGTTTACTTTACTCATTATTTATAGTTTAACTTTACTTTGTTACTTCAAAATGTTTATTTAATTCATGTTTATTATCCATTTTTTGCAACTAAATTACAGATATTTTTAAAGTAGGTACGAGCAGACGGCAAAATTACTCATCGTTGCCAATCTAGTGCAATAATGATAAAATTGCTCTAATATGTATATATTCTACAAATAGATACGATGTTTTGATACATAGAGAACCATTTCAATATAAATTCTGTATTTATAGGAAACCAACCAACAACTTAACTTCTGTTCATTTCTGTTCAGGCCACCATCTTAACATCAAAATATAAATTTTTTCTTCTATGTTTTTACGAGCATTGCGCATTGTCAGTCCCCAATATTTGGATCAAGAAATTGAATACATAAGAAAAATAGGGAAAGATTTATGTTACCCTTCACATATATTAGATATTTGCTGTAATAAAGCCCACAAAAAGTTTTATAGTGTAATTAACACGGAGAAAGAAAATTCTAAGAACATTCTCAGTTTGCCTTATTTTAACGGATTTGAAAACATTAAATTATTGTTAAAAGCATTTAAGGTCAACCTTGTTTTTCCCTATAATAACACACTAAAAGGAAAGTTAATTAAAAATGTCCCCAGGGAAAGCAACAACATAATGGTATAAGATTCCATGTATGGATTGCCCTTCCTTTTATCTCGGACAGTCGAGCAAGGGCTTAGAAGTAAGATTAAAACAGCATAAATATTCTGTCACAACTATGCAAACATCTAATGCAATGTTCATTCATTTATGTGAAAACAACCACCGGTTAAATTGGATTGGTAGTTTAGTAATTTCAAGATCAAAAGATGTCTTATCACAAAATCTTTTAGAATCTGCCATAATACAGCTTACTTCCCATTATAATTTTAGTATTAGTCATGGCCTGTTTCATTTTGACCCTTGTATTTGTAACATGTTTAAGAATGACCTCAAAGATGTAATTACAGACTTAAATAAAAATTAGTTGCCTTAGAGATATTTTCTTTGTATATGTATGTTTCTTTTGTGGATAAGTTTTTGTTTACCAAAGATCTGAGTGTGGTCAGCTGTCGCCCTGTATAATCCTTTATTGTCTTGTCCCTGTGTCTGAGCAGGTGGACTTAATCTTTTTGTTCTTAAATTGTACCCATATTTTATGCTTGTTTGGAAAGGTTACTCATTTTCCAGGTGTGCTGGATTCTAGGTACTAATCTCCTTATAATCCGTATCTGTCAGTTATACAACCTCTCCTGTACTCTCAATTTCTCATGTAAGTCAGTTTGTCTGCTGAGTAAAGGACGTTGAGTCGAAAGATCTTGCAGAAACTCCGTTGTTTATCTTTCCTTCGTGGCTTATACCTTTGAGTATATAGTACTGTGTTTGATATTGATAATTAATTGACTTTAATAATTAATATGCAAACACGCTTTTTGTGATAGCCTTGATAGCCGCCTTTCTACTTTGTTTTAAGGGTTGGCGGCAAAAGTATGCCAACATCTTTATTAGTACATGTATTCATCCAAAATTTATGCAAGTTTTGTAACCCTCTTCGGGAAAGTGTTTTCTCCAGACAATAATGCTTTCCTAGACTTGTGTCGCTGCCATCACCACAGGTTGATGGCTGCCCATGACTCGCTTCTTCTGCTAGTTCCGCTAGCAAGGCGAGTGAGAGCATCCAGTCTTCCTCACCTATTCCCTCTATGTACTTCCTATGGGTACGTCAGGATGGGCAAGGTGAATAGGAGGGATCCTGTCCATAGGATTTGGTGTCGGCAGACTATGTTCCTGGAGGGATCTTAGGTTCCTACTGGAGACTGTCTCCATGGCTTTTTCTGTCCTTTGGACAGATTTCAATTCGCAGTCCTGTATGGGTTCTTGCGTTTTGGAAGCCTCGATTGTATATTTTGTTGAGTTCTACTCTCATTCCAGTCTTAAATGCTTGCATTTAGGACTGGTTTTTATGCCCATTCCTCCTCAATTTCTATGGGAGTCTAGGAGGGGCCCCACCCTGATGATCGTTTGACGAAATTCGGCGGTCTTGCCGAGCGCTTAAATTCTTTGGAATTTCTAGCAATTTCCGAGTGTTTTGATCTTCTACTATCTGCAGCACTTGGGTGAGACGAAAATTCCTGATAATTGTTACTACGATACCTGGGGATCTTGCCGAATGCTTGAATTCCTTGGGATTTCTGGCATTCTCAGAGTATTATGGTTTTTCTGTAATTTCCAAACACTCATGCAAGACAGACATTCCCGGTAATTGTTATTACGAAAATCGGGAGTCTCGCTAAGCCATTAAATTCCTTGGAATTTCTAGCGTTCGCAGAGTGATTTGGTTTTTTGAGGTTTCCAAACACTCGGGTAACGGGCATTCCCAATGATTGTTACAAGAATCAGGAGTCTTGCTGAGCGCCTGGATTCCTTGGTTTCATTGGCTTCATCATATTGCTGAAGTACCAGGGCAAGACAAGGCTCACCCGATTATTACCATACATAGAGTTGGGTGTTTCTCGCCGAGCGTAGGAATTCTTATGAATTCTAACGCTTGCCAAGTGCTCACTATTATGAGTGCTTGGATGGCGAGACGAGTCTTTACCAGTACAGATGAGTCCACTCCTCAGTCTGGTTTGGAGTTATGTAGAGCTTGGAACTGCATGCTACACCTGGGTGAGTGGTCAAGTACTGTTCTCATGTATTGGACCTTAGGGTCTGGATACGTAGGACAGCAAACAGAATCCCTCTTATTCTTCTTCTCGGAACTTTGGCCTCGAAGGAGGACAGGTAATTGGGAAGAAGTGATAGTTCTTCGTTGACGATTACCACTCATAATTATGTATTGGTGATCTGCTCAGCTCACTCGGCTTGACCAGACAGCTCTGCCGATCTGAGTGCTCGGCTCTATCAAATGAACTCTCTGCTCTTGATTGGTACAGTTCCTTGCCATAACAGCACCCTCCCTTCCCGTGTTGCTCCATGTCCTAAGAAGAGGTAGGTATTCTCTACCCCTTAAGAAGTCTCGCTTTGAGACTTCTAAGGGTTTGTATCCTTTTCAGGGAGAGGAAATAATTGGCTGTCTCTTCGGCTCCCCTGCTCCTTCCAGAGTGGGAACCTGGACGCTACCCACAAAATAGTGTCGTGGGAGCCCCAGGAGTTTGAATCCAGGTTCGTTTTCCTGTTGTGCTGCTCATGGAACCAGGGCTGCGGTATACCCGTGTACGGGTCTCTCCGAGTGTATAACCCCCAAGGGGGTTCATACATCCACAGTCAGTGATAGGTAGTCTTCTCTCCATCACGATAGTGGCACAGGACGAGAGAATGGACCGAACTGCATTGGTGGCTCGGACCCACCCGTGAAAGCCTGGAATGGCTATTCTTCAGGTGCCAAGATTAATGTTGCTGTCCCTCGGGACAAGGCATCTGAAGGAGATAGGAGAAGGTCCTCTGTGTATCCTCTACGTAAGGTTCAATCGCGGAGAAGATAGATGTGTAGCATGACATGGCAAGTTCTCGCCAGCTTGTACTACATTTAACTCCGGTCAACTTTCGCTCGCGTTCGCGCGAACAAAACAGTAGTAGGAAATGAATGCTTTGTTTAACAGAGTGGGAATATTGCAAGTTAAGTTCAGGGAAGAGCGGGCAAGAACGGTCAATCCTCCTCTCTTTTTCCCTCTACTTCCTGGTTATACCAGAATGAACAAAGAAATAAGAGGAATTATATGGAGTCTACTCCTTAGAGTTCAAACCCAAAAGACTATGTTTTTGGTTCAATCTTAGGATCTTACCAAACATATGTCAGTCTGTTCAGGATGGATAGCACCGAGAGGTTTGAACACCCCTTCAGTGGTGCTGTTTTGGGAACAACCAGTTTGCTTTGAACTAGTCGTGTTTGGTATCCTGTTATCACCGTAGAAGTCTCCCTTCAGGAAAACTTCACCTTCGCTCTCTTCGTTAGAGAATGAAGGAGGTCTGCTTCCAGTCCTTATTCTTGTCCCTCGAATGAAGAAGAATTAGGCTGGAGTGCGATTTACACGAACCTACAAATCAGTTGCATTGTCCAATTAGTAGGCACATAGCTGTAAGTTGATTCTTCTGGTATGTGACCTAGATGAATAGTACCTTCTCTTAATTAACCTGAAACTCAGGACAGCCTTTCAGGTCTCCTAAGAGTTACCGGTTTTGATTTTGAGATAACTAGTGGTATTGTTTCCCAACAACACCACAGCATTTGCATTATCATCGAACAAGAATGTTTTCTTTCCTCCCATTTCGGTTGAAATGCAGATGCTTGAGTGTATCTTTTTTTGCACTCGATGGTTCTAGCTGAACGCATTCCTTCACGGAATGCACTGTCAGGCAACTTAGTATGATAGGTCGAGCAAGGGGTATAGGGCTCTGTCTCAGTACTGCTTACTCCTCGAGGTTCTTTTCGGTTTGATATTGTTTCTCCTCTGTCGAGGATTAGTTACCAATTCAAAGCTCTCTGGTTGGTAATCACAGACTTAGGTCTTTGGTTGGATCGGAATTCTCGCATAATGCCCTTCTCTCCTGCACCACATTTACTGTTGCAAGAATTTTCAGGCAGAGATATATCTCATTAGACTCGTTATCATCTTTCTGTTTACCCCATGGTATAACAGAAGTGTGTAGCCTAGTCTTCTGTCTTTTAATATACATTTCCTATTTCGTAAGGTGTTCAATTACAGTGGTCCCCCACGTATTCGAGGGGGATGCATACCGGACCTCCCCATGAATAGTTAGAACCCGCAAATAGTTGAAACCCATATAAAAATGCTTAAAACCTCCTTTTGTTCATGAAACTTACTTGGCAGATATATATATAGCTGTATTCTTTCTCCGAAGTCCGACAGAATTTCAAAACTCGCGGCACACGCAGTGGGCGGCCAGGTGGTAGTACCCATTCCCGCTGCTGGGAGGCGGATATCAGGAACCATTCCCATTTTCTATTCATATTTTTTTCTGTCGCCGGTCGTAAACACCTGTTTACCAGACCTCCGCCCAGGATTTTTGGATTTTGACTCGTTATAAGTATATGGTAGTGGCACTTTTCGGTTTTGGACCGATGGATTGTTTTTGGATTGGCATACGCGATAGTGGACTGTTTTTTTTGATTTTGGATTGGCTTTTCTATGAACGTGATGTCGGGATCAAGTTCAGTGAGCTTCAGAGTGTGTGTGAGAAGTGATTGCAAGGTGAGGCTACCGAAATCATCGGTAGAGCCCCCACACAGTATGTATGGGGTGTAGGGGCATGTTTGTTTGCTGGTTGATCGTTGCATTGATGCAAAAGTTTGACTGAGGATGAATGGAAGGTGTATGAATCCTATCGCCGTAAGTTGGAGCGCGATAGGATCAGGAGGGCTTCCTCCAAGAGCGGTTCTACGAAAGGTAAGGGAAGTAACATTTCTCCTATTCTAACACCAGTAGAATTTGCTTCACCTAATCCTGTGTTGTTGCCTGAGGGCCCTAGTTCTGTGTCTGGAGAAGGTAATGCCCTTTCTCTGATTCTAGAGTCATTACGCACTCTAGAGTCCAAAGTGTTGGCCCTTGAAAACGGCTCGAGTAAAGTTGTGTGATCGTGCCCCCTAGTGTTGTGGAGGGGGCGTCAGATCGGCCCCATAATGCCTCTAGGTCTAGACCTCTGTCGGACTCCCAGAACTCAGGGAGTGGGCATGTCGAAAGCCGCAAGAGGGTTACGGGGGCTCCCCACCGATCTGGCGTCCCTTCGGCAGGACCTGCTACTACTTCCCAGGCTGCAAGGAGCGTGCTCAGGCTCGCATCCTTAAGGACTGGTTTTTCGTCCTCCGAGGCGCCCTCCCCTCCCCACCCCCGCGCAAGGGGTGGAGCGCTCGGAGTGACTCGTGTTTCCGTTGAAAAGGACTTTTTCCTAGGGAGGACGCTTTACGTCCCTCTCTCGTCTCCGCTCTCGTTGCGGTCTTCGCCTGCGTCGTATGACAGCGTTTCCTCCTCAGAAGAGAGGTAGGACGTCGTCCGAGGACGACGCTGAGAAGCGCTTCTCTCGCGCCTCGGAAGGCAGGTTGCTGTTCCTTTGAGAAGGAAGGAGGCGTCCCCCCGCCCCTCGTCTTCTCGCAGGCGCAGCCCTTCACCTCCTCTCGGTTCTTCACCTACGAAGAGTATTCTTGCGTCGCTTCAAGACCAATTGTCGGCCTTAATGGCTCGGAAGACTCGCCCAGCAGCAGTTGAGCCTAAACGTAGGAAGGACGCTAGACTGCCTGTCAAGAGGACAGGCAGTCTCCTTCTCCGTCTCCTCGTTCGTCTCTGTCTCCGCCCGCACGTCAGGACGCCTTTGAGGACGCTCGACAGGACGCCTTGGAGGACGCTTTTGAAGACGCTCGGCAGGACGCTTTGGAAGACTATCGTCGGGATGTTTTGCTTGACGCTTTGCCTGTGGAGAAGGCTTTCGAGAGCGCTCGAAGGACGCTTTGAAAGCGAAAGCTGGACGCTTTGAGCGTGAAACGTAATGGACGCTCCTCCCGAGAGAGACTAAGAGTACCTCTCTTGACGCGCAGCGCGGTCAGGACGCTCTTCGTGGTTCGAGCTCTAAAGATCGACAGAAGGTCGGTCGCTTTGAAGAGGCTGAATTTTAGGTCTTCCTCGAAAGCCTTTGTTGAAGGCTAGACCCGTTGGGCGCACGCCCTCTCCAGAGGTTCAATCTCCCTTGCCTCTTCGGGAGGAAGGAGAGCTTAGTAGTCCGGCGGACTCAGTGGAGGAAGAACAGCCGTCAGTTTCGTCGGTTTCCGACTACAAGGTGCTGGTTCGTCTTTTACGTTCTTTGTTTGAGTGAGAAGTTTCCAGCCTGCAGCTCCTAAGTCTCCTCCCTCTCAGTTTTCGTCTTCGAAGTCGGGCAAGGTTTCGGAAGTGGTGGAGATGAAGACTTTCCTTGTCCACTAAGAGAGCATTCAAGAAATTGCAGGATTGGATGGAACGTCGGAAGGATCAGGGCAAGTCGACTTTCGCCCTTCCTCCTTCAAGACTCAGTGGGAAAGGCGGCATTTTGGTATGAGACCAAAGCTGAAGTAGAGTTAAGATCCCGTCTTCTTCCCAAGGGGACTTTGCTAGTCTGGTAGACGCCCAGAAAGAGATCCCTTTTATCGTCCGCTAAGATTTCATGGACACCAACGGAGATCGACCATCACATGAAAGGTCTGTTAAAGACTCTGGAAGTCTTTAACTTCCTAGACTGGTGCCTAGGAGTCCTGGATCTTCAATCTAGGAGTCCTGATTCTTTGAGTCGGTGGGGAGCTGTCCAATGTGTTGTCATGCATGGCCAAGGCCGTCAGGGATGGTTCGGAAGAGTTAGTGTCTCATTTCGGCACTGCTTTCCTCAAGAAGAGAGCGCTTTTCTGCATTTTACAGCAGTCTGTTTCTGCATCGCAGAAAGCAGAGCTTCTATTTGCACCTCTTTCGAGCCATCTCTTCCCCCAGGCTATGGTAAGGGACCTGGCAGTGAGCCTACAAGAGAAGGCTACCCCAGGATCTCTTGGCCCAGTCTTCAAGACGTCCCGCAGTCCCTACCATGTCGTCGTCTGGACGACCTCCTAGGAAGGTTAAACCCTTTCGTAGCGCGCCTCCCTCGAGAGCTGCTCCTCGAGGGAGAGGACTTGCAAGAGGAAGAGGTTCCTTCAAACCTAAATCCTCTAAGTGAGAAGAAAGTCCTTCAGATGCCTGTCGGAGCCAGGCTAAAGTTCTTTGCGGGTGCGTGGAGAGAGAGAGATACAGATGCGTGGTCCCTCAAGATAGTGGAACAGGGGTACAAGATCCCCTTTGTGGACCCTCCTCCTCTTTCTACGACTCCCAGAGATCTTTCCCCGTCGTATCAAGGGGAGAACATCAGGTTCTTTTAGATCTTTTAGATCAAATGATCATGAAAAGAGCGGTGGAGCAGGTCTTAGACCTGGGGTCACCAGGATACTACAACAGACTTTTCCTAGTACCAAAGCAGTCGTCGGGGTGGCGTCCAGTCTTGGACGTAAGCAGCCTGAATCTTTTCGTAGAAAAGAAAAAATTCAAGATGGAAACACCTCAGTCGGTTTCTAGGAACCTTAAGACCGGGCGACTGGATGGTGTCCTTGGACTTACAGGACGCATACTTTCACGTGCCTAATCCATCCCCCCTCTTTCAAGAAAGTTTTCTGAGGGTTTATGTTAAGGGACAAAGTTTGGCAATTCCGAGCCCTTTGTTTCGGTTTAAGCACGGCTCCGATGGTATATTTACCATGCTCATGAAAAACGTAGCGAGATGGTTACATTCTGCAGGAATAAGAGTGTCCCTGTATCTCGACGATTGGCTGATCAGAGCATCGTCAGAAGAAAGGTGTCTGAAGGACCTTCACCTTCACTCTTTGGCCATTGGCGAAGTTCCCTGGGACTTCTGGTCAACCTCGAAAAGTCGCATCTGACCCCAACACAGTCCATCGTGTATCTGGGGATTCAGATGGATTCAGTGGCTTTTCGAGCGTTTCCGTCCCAGGAACGACAGCAGCAAGGCTTAGAGAGAGTTTCGGCCTTCCTGGGGAAGGAAGCTTGCTCGGCGAGGGAATGGATGAGTCTGCTGGGAACCATTTCCTCGCTGGAAAAGTTTGTTTCCCTGGGAAGAACTACACCTCAGACCTCTCCAGTTTTTTCTTAGCAGACGAATGGAGAGTCAGAGAGGATCTGAATGCGACCCTTTTCATCACCAAATCGGTGAAGAACCATCTAAGATGGTGGCTAGATCCTCGGAAGTTTCGAGAGGGGTTGTCCCTAAAGCTTCTGAGCCCAGACCTAGTGTTGTTTTCCCGCAGCGGCCCTCGGTGTCGGGATGGGGAGCAACACTGGGATGGGAGGAAGTGTCAGGCACCTGGAGGGGGGAACAGGTGTCCTGGCACATCAATGTAAAGGAACTAGCGGCGGGTTTTTCTGGCGCTACAGTTCTTCCAACAAAAGGTTGCAGAGAAAGTAGTCCAAGTCAACTCGGACACACCACAGCCCTTGCGTACCTAAAGAAGCAGGGAGGTCACACTCCCGTCCTCTTTTTTATTTAGCGAGGGAGATTCTGCTGTGGGCAGATGCGAGACGGATAAGGATCCTGACGAGATTATCGCAGGAGTCCAGAACGTCAGAGCAGACCTTCTCAGCCGACAAGATCAGATCCTGCCCCGACGGAATGGGACTTGCACAGGACGTTTGTCGAGAGCTCTGGAGACTGTGGGGGTGTCCGTTAGTCAAAACCTATTTGCGACGTCGAGAACAAAGAGTTGCCTCTTTATTGCTCCCTCCCCCCTGTGCTGGATCCGGGAGCAGTCGCGATAGACGCTCTGCTCTGGGACTGGACGAACCTGGACTTGTATGCCTTCCCGCCATTCAAGATCATGGGGGAAGTAGTAAGGAAGTTCGCGGCATCGGAGGGGACGAGGTTGACCCTGATCGCCCCGATGTGGCCCGCGAGGAATGGTTCACAGAGGTAATGTCATTCCTCATAGACTTTCCGAGGACGTTTGCCCTGGAGGAAAGATCTACTCAGACAGCCCCACTTCGCAAGATATCACCGAAACCTCTCCGCTCTCCGCTCTGTCTGACTGCTTCAGACTATCGAAAAGCTGGCCAGAGCGAGGTTTTTCTAAGCAGCTGCAAGGCGATCGCCAATGCTAGGAGAACGTCCTCGAGAGCTGTTTACCAGTCGAAGTGGGCTTCCTTCAGGGCATGGTGTAGAAAGGAGGGAATTTCCTCTTCCACTACCTCTGTGAGCCAGATAGCTGATTTCCTGCTATTTTTAAGGAATGTACAGAAGCTAGCTGTCCGACCATCCAAGGGATATAAGAGTATGCTGTCGGCAGTCTTCCGTCACAGAGGACTAGACCTGTCTGATAACAGGGATCTTCACGATCTCCTGAGATCATTTGAGACATCCAAGATACCTCAGGTGAGGCCTCCTTCTTGGAACTTGGATTTAGTCCTTAGACTGTTAATGTCGAGTCCTTTCGAACCTCTACATGAAGCGTCTCTTAGGAACTTGACGAAGAAGGCTCTTTTCCTAACTGCTCTGTGGCGACGGCGAAGAGAGTTAGCGAAATTCAGCCATTTGTAAGAGAGTGGGATTCAAAGGGGACAATGCTGTCTGCTCTTTGAGTCCCACTTTCTTAGCAAAGAATGAAAACCCGTCGAACCCTTGGCCAAGGAGCTTTGAAATCAAGGGTATGACAAGCCTTCGTGGGCCAAGAACCTGGGAGAGAGTCCTGTGCCCTGTCAGGGCTCTAAAAGTTTTTTATGTCCACAAGACTAAAGAAGTACGAGGTCCCTCAGATAATCTCTGGTGTTTTCGTTAACGACCCGATATACCATTATCTTAAGAACGCATTGGCGTTCTTCTGAGGGACGTCATTAAAGAGGCTCATTCGTCTTCCACACAGATCGATTTTGAGCCTCTTGCGAGTGAAAGCTCACGAGGTCAGAGCTGTCGCAACCTCGCTTGCCTTCCAAAGGAACATGTCGATCAAGACATCCTTGACGCCACCGTTTGGAGGAGCAATTCAGTATTCGCCTCACACTACTTGAGAGATGTGAGAACGATATACGAGACTGTTGTTCTCTTGGCCATACGTTTCTGCAGACACGTCTTGGGGGCTGAAGGTAGCTCTCTCCCTATCCCTTAGTTAGGTTTAGGTTAGTTTTTAGTTGTTGTGGTTTTTGGTTGTGGTGAGGTTTTGGTGAAGACCTCCCATCTCTTAGCCTAGTGTTCAGGGGGTCTTGGATAGTTGGTCAGGTGGTGGTCAGTTGCTTCGTTGCCCTCATTTGTATGGCTCTATGCTCTTGTCACATTGAGGTCACGTCCCCGTTGACAGAGCATCCAGAGCGCACCAGCACTACAGGTCTCCACATGGCTGGCAACTCTGATTAAGCACAAGCAGGCTGAAGTGACAGTAATCACAGAGTCTACTTTGCTAACAGGTGAGGAACCAGGTGATATCATCTACTTAATTTAAGTTTCCTACAAATCCTATTCTGTCTCTTCCCACCATCCGAAGGTGGGATTCAGCTATATATATATCTGCCGAAGTAAGTTTTCATGAACAAAATGTTTATTGTTATAATACAATTAAGTTTGTTCATACTTACCTGGCAGATATATATAATTAAGTGCCCACCCACCCTCCCCTCAGGAGACAGTGGCACTGATAAAATATGAATAGAAAATGGGTAATGGTTCCTGATATCCGCCTCCCAGCGGCGGGAATGGTACTACCACCATGGCCCCCACTGCGTGTGCCGCGAGTTTTGGAAATTCTGTCGGACTTCGGAGAATACAGCTATATATATATCTGCCAGGTAAGTATGAACAAACTTTAATTGTATTATAACAATAACATATTTTGTTTGTTAAAACTCAAGAACCAACTCAAAATTTTTATACCTGGTTTTTTTAATAGTTTTATCACAAAAAGTGCATTTTATGATGAAATTTATAAAAAACCAGGAATTTGTGGATATTACTTATAGACAAATACCGCGAATAGGTGAATTTTCCACGAATAATGCGGGAAAATGTTCCAGAGAGAAATCCGTGAATGTGTGAGTGTGCTAATCCAGAGAACGTTAATACGTGGGTCCATTGTATTCTTTGTGCACCCCGAATTGTAAATGAATAACAGAAGACTTTGCCTGTTCCGCGCCCGACTAGCTCTGATTCCAAAGTAAATTGAAACTTCCTCTCTGATCTAACCCACAAGAAGCAGTTATTCAGGCAGTACAATCCCTGTATTTTCATTACTGAAAGACTCCGCTTTCATTGCAAACTCTGACTTTCTTGCTGAGCAGCAAAGAAATAGAGGAATAACTTTTTCAGTCCTCTATAAAACAACAGGGATTAAAGCTGTCTTCACTGGTTAGTGTCATTAAAACAACAGGGATTAAAGCTGTCTTCACTGGTTAGTGTCATTGACGGGACTTTTTCTATGATCAGAATCTTGAGTTTACTTCTCTCTATTAACTGTGAAGATAAAGGTCCACATTCACCTTAGTCATTCATTATTAATATAGCATTGGTTCTCCTTGGTTGAGATTCAATTACTGATGAGAAACTTCTGTCTTCCCGTCACAGGGACCTTGGTCTCTAGAAGGCAATTGACTATCGTCTGATGTGTGCATGCCTTGCGAAAATAATCATCTCGTGTCTCAACATTGTCGGCGAACAAGATAGACGATTTGTATGGTTACTCTATGCATAACCCTTCAAAAGGTGGGTGTCATTTTGTGACTACATCTCAGATCGGATGTGTGACAGCGCAATCAGTTGGCATCTGTTGACGAGTCCGAGTCCTTCATGATCTGTGCTGTGGACTTTGTATTCTGCAGACTGGCAATGCAGAAGTGTCCAATGACACGTCATTCTCCAAGTCTTAAGAGATCGTGAGAGACTACTCTGCAGTTGGATAGTCCAGTGGATGGGTACATTTCATCACTGAAGAATATGTCAGACCGGAAGATAGATGAGGTCTCATTGTGACCATATTTATATCTTTCTTCCTTCAGGTCTGCCTACAGGTCCTTGGAACCTCCTTTCCTGGGACCGGTGGTGGATGCCTGCAAGTGGTGTTTGCTTACCCAGCTCCTTCAAAAGGACAAGTTGCATCTTGCCTTTGGTGTGCGGTTCTAGAGGTAAGAAGGATGCGAGAGTGATTAGCCTCTCCACCTTACCCTACTTGTCCTTCTACTCCTCTTCCTTCAGGTTGAGGATAGGACTCGAACTTACACTGGCTGGTAGGCGATTGATGCGGTAAGCTTACACATCGAGCTTCCTTTCTATTTTATCAGAATCATAGAAGCAATCACGCTCCTTCCTCTAGCAAGGGGAGGAAGGAGACTGGCAATAATGCAAACCCTTCCCAGAATTGCATTAATGCCTCTGACTCTAAAATATTCTTCCCAGCCCATTTTTGAATGAGTTATGATTCCTCACTCATTTCGAAAAGGCCTAGAAGTCTGACTCTTTGATCATGCATCTCCTATACTCCAATCAAGTTGTCAGAGGCAGGGCACTCCCCGCTCTTACGACCAGGAGGAATAGCCCAGGTGAGCAGAACTCCAGTCAGTTCTAGAGCCTCACCCACATTCCTCCCACCTGTATATCGTGTAGGAACAAATCACAATTTTTGAAAGTAAATTGTATTTTGTTCATGAAACTTACCTGACAGATATATATAGCTATAGCTGTATTCTCCGAAGTCCGACAGAATTTCAAAATTCGCGGCACACGCAGTGGGCGGCCAGGTGGTAGTACCCATTCCCGCCGCTGGGAGGCGGATATCAGGAACTATTCCCATTTTCTATTCATATTTTTTCTGTCGCCGGTCGTAAAACAACTGTTTACAGACCGTCCCCGGCTCCCCTAGGATTTTGAAACTTCATTAGCCGCTTAAGTATCCTAATTATTCTTTCGATTATTGACTTGGATTTGTGGCTAGGCATACGCTATCGTAAATTTTTTCATTGCATTTGATGTCTGAAGCTAGTTAGCCTAGTTTCAGACTTTGTTGTCTGCATGGGGTAAGGTGAAGCTACCGGAACGTTCGGTAGACACTCGCTTAGTATATATGGCGTTTACATGTTTTCTTTGCATAAGTTCAATGTAATTAGTGTAATGTGTGACTGATTACGGAAGAAGTAGATTCATGTACGCATTTCAGAGCGTGTTAGAATCAGGAGTTTTCCTCCACAGTAAACAAGAAGTTAGAAATATGAACCTTTCTAACCTCCTGTTAGATTTTATTTTGCCTAACCTTGTGGTATGGCTTACGGGCCTAGAAGAAGTGTCTGCTAGAGGATTACATCAAGTAATCTTAGACTAAAGTGCTCGCTCTCCAATCAGTGTTGTGAAGTGTAGTGCCCTTGTGTTGTGGAGGGGGCGTCAGATCGGCCCCATAATGGCCTCTAGGCCTGGACCTCTGTCGGACTCCCAGGACTCAGGGAGAGGGCATTGTCGAAGCCGCAAGGGGTTAACGGGGGCTCCCCACCGATCTGGCGTCCCTTCGGCAGAACCTGTTGACGCTTCCCAGGCTGCTAAAGATCGTGCACGTGCACGAATCTTGAAGGATTGCTTCTCGTCCTCCGGAGGCGTCCCTCCCCCCCCCCCCCCCCCCCCCCGCGCAAGGGTTGGAGCTCTCGGAAGGACTCGCGCCCTCTAAGAAGCTTTAGAGAAGAGGACGCTTCACGTCCTCTCTCTCGTTAGGAGGGAACGTCAGATCGGCCCCATAACGCCTCTAGGCCTAGACCTCTGTCGGACTCCCAGAAAACCAGGGAGAGGGCATGTCAAAAGCCGAAGGAGGGTTACGGGTTTTTCATGCTGATCTGGCTTCCTTTCGGCAGGTTCCCTGTTGTCGCTTCCCAGGCTGCCGAAGATCGAGCACGTGCACGAAATCTTTGAAGGATTGCTTCTCGTCCTCCGAGGCGTCCTCCCCACACAGGGGTTGGAGCTCTCGGAAGGACTCGCGCCCCCTAAAGAAGCTTTAGAGAAGAGGACGCTTCACGTCCTCTCTCTCGTCACGAGAGGATGAAAGATTACCCTTTTCGAAGAATGCACTGGCTCTTTTCCTAGGGCCATATTAAGGAGGCTCAATTCATCTTTCCAGAAGAAGTGATTTGAGCTCCTGCGAGTGAACGCTCATTTATACATATTTATACATTATTAAGGAGGCTCATTCATCTTGCCAGAAGAGTGTTTGAGCCTCCTGCGAGTGAACGCTCATGAAGTTAGAGCTGTTTCATCCTCGCTAGGGCATTTCCAAAAGAATTGGTAAAAATCAAGGAACATTCTAGATTCCATCTTTTGGAGGAGCAACTCAGTATTCGTCCTCCTCTCCTCATGGCGCTCCGTATACGTTATGTAACGTTCGCTTTACTTCGAAAAAGCAAGCTGATATGTTTGACGTCCGCAAGCTGCTTTGCACAGTCAAACAACTTATGTCTCTGGTTCGGCATCAAGAAGGCAATTTAGACGTGAGGAAGCCTTTGGAGGTGCTCGACGTCCTATAAGTAGAGACATTCTCCAGGACGCTCGGCAAGCACCTTGCGAGGATGTCTTTCGGACGCTCGGCGTTCCTTTGCTGAGTGCGTTTCTGGAGATGTTCTTTTGCATTACTAAGACGCAAGTTGTCGCACAGGCGGCCACTGTCTTTGTAAGAAGGTATGAAGGTCTTTAAGGCCCGTCTTGAAGACGAAAGCCATACGTATTCCTTTAGTGTTCACACACTTCAGGAGCAGCGTGCGGCTCTCCATGGAGACTCGCATGAGGAACGTCCCTTTGAAAATATTCAACGTCATACGCAAAACGCGGTTCGTCCATAACATTGAGATGTTGGCAAGGTCGCTCGCCAGGACGCCTCTTGGCGGGCCTTGCATGCATCAGGGCGCTCAACGAGTTCCTCTCTGAAACGTCGTTCAGAAGACTTGGTGTTCTCTGCTCAGCAGGACGCTTTCCAGGACGCTAAGCAGGACGCTTTTGAGGACGCTCGGCCAGGACCCTTCTTGGCGGCCTTCATTCTCAGGGCGTCAACGGTTTCCTTCTCCTGGACGTCGTTTCAGAAGACTTTGGTGGCTTGATTCGCCAGGACGCTTTCCAGGGACGGCTAAGCAGGAAGCTTTTTTGAGGTACGCTCGGCAGGACTCTTATTGAGGACGCTTTTGTTTGACATTCCGCCAGGACGCTTCGGGTTGGAAAAGCTTAGCATTGACCTGCCAGAGAAAAGACTTGTAGAAGGCGTCTTATTTGCTGTTCAGGACGTTTCTTAGGACGCGTGACGCTTTCTAAACGCTCGTCAAGAGGAGGTTTTTTCAGGACTCTCCACAGGACATTCCTTTACAGAAATTTTTAAAAAAGGATTCGGAGTTAGCGGAGAGACATACCCGAATTTTTTCTTCGATCCCTCTTTCCTCTTCTTCGATTTCTCTGAGAATCGGGAAGATTATATACTCGGATTCCTGGGTGACTTTCGGTCATGTTAAAGGGTTTTCCCCTATTAGCAAAGTGCTAATAGTTTTGTCAAGTAAGGACGTTTTCCCCATTGTCAAGATACTAAACGTTTTGTCATTTAAGTGGGGGAACCCCACCCTCATAAATGGGGTAGTTCTCATTGACATAGATTTTAACGTTTTTATCGTTTAAGCGGATAAACTCATTAACAAATTTCGGAAGAGCTCTCATTCATTTTCAGAGGCTCATCCGGGGAGTAAGAAAAAGACTTGTAGACTAGATCCAGGAAGTCTTATGTCCAATATCATAAGAACATTGAACGGTCCTTTTCGATCCTCGGTCTCTCTTGATGATCTCTATTCGAATATTACTCCCTTTTCTTGGCAAAGAGTCTTGGCAAAGAGTCAAGGAGTTCTTTTTAAAAAGTCTCATTCATTAGAACGTGGACAGTCGTTTCCTTTCTTTCTCTCTTCCTCGTCGAGAAAGATGTAGTAGAGAATTCGATGTTCAAAATTACTACAATACTTACGTAGTTTAGATCTTTGCGTCATTTTGCTAACGCATGGGTCAAGTCATATACGCATATCGTATTTACCTCTGCGGATAGAAGCCGAAAGAACTGTTGTTCTAATGTATTTAATTGACACTGAACCCTTCAACCTTCCAAGAGTTTTCGGAGTAAGAACAAACTCTTCAGGTATTGTTTACGACAACACCCAACTCAGCTTCTGTATTTAGCGAATTTTGTTTCGTTTAAATATGCCTGCTTGAGAGTTTCCTTTGGCTCGATAATTTCATACCTATCCCTTCGTAAAAGGAGTAGCTGGCAACTCAGGCAGATAGTGCGAGACGATGAACAAGGCTGCTGTTACTGTGATCTACGCAGTACGGCTAGCTCGGTGACATGCGCGGTGGGTTACGTCTCTCTCCTTGCGGGAATGGCTGAATAAGCCGTCTCTCTGCCCTACAATCATGGATTTTAGCCTCTGGTTGAGAAACGTTTCTAGTAATCATGAATGAACATGCCTTCCGTTTACTTAGAAAATTTCAACAAGATATCTCTTATACTTGTTCGGGATGCGGGTTTACCGCACGGTAACAGAATTCTGTACGAATCTACCGCGGCATAGCACTATAATAATGCTCTCCTGCTTATGCAAAGCGCAGCCTTATTTAGGGAAGGAAGCAGGCTGAGTGAGGGAATGGATGAGTTTTGCTGGGGACCATTTCCTCGCTGGAGAAGCTTGTTTTCCCTGAATAAACAGCAATTCAGACCTCTACAATTTTTTCCTCACGAAGAAATTGGAATAACATCAAAGATCTAGTAATAATTCTAATTTTCTCTCAACGGCTTGAGGATCACCTCGGTGATAGCGAAAGGGTGCCAGACATCCGAACAGAGGAACAGATGTTCTGGCACATTGTCTGAAAGAATTGGAAGCCAAATTGGTCTGGCTCTCCAGTTCCTCGAAGGGTGAGTTTGGATCGAGTGCCCAAATCATCTCGGATAATTTTCTCAGCTCTCTCATAGCTCAAGAAGAGAGAGTTGGTTATGGGCTTGGGCACGGAACGTAACGATCCTCAAGAGGTTCGTTAAACTAGTGCACGTCCGTGCGGGTCTTCTCGAGCGAAGGCAACAACTACTGACGTCTGAGTAATCCTCACTTAGAAGTATGTCGAAAGTTGAGGAGAGACTGAGGGCGTCCTTTCGTTAAGTTTTTCGTAATATTGAAGACGAAGGAGCTTCCTCTTAAGTTGTTCCCTTATTCATGATCCTAGAGGATTAGCTTTAGTCGCCACATGTTGGCCTCTAAGAGGTTGGATTCAGAGGTCGGTAATTCAAAAGAATTGTCCAAAGACCCTTGCCCGAGAGAATCGGTGTAATCTAACATCGTCACTTAGTGAAGTATCTAATATCTCTCCTCTCTGAGTCTGAAGGCGTTCAGACTAACGAGAAGGCGATAAGATCTTCAAGATTAATGGCAGTCTCTTGGCCAAGGCAAAGCAGTGCTGCCTATTTTCAGTGTTCAATCGGGGGGGGCGGGGGGGGGCCGTTTCTGGGAGATAGTGAAGGGAAATGACTGTTTCCTCCACCTCGAGCCTCTGTGAATTTCTTTAGGGTTCTATTCTTTCGTATGAAGTATGAGATAGCTAGAAGTCCTAACTATTGTAGAATATGCAAATATGTTGTTGACAGCCTCTAGGCTCAGAGATTCGGTTCTGTCAAACAACAAAGCTTCACGATCTTTGAGGTCTGGGGAGATCTTGAAATTCTCTGGATCGCAGGTTTCTGGCATTGGAACTTAGACGTAGTCTGAGTTTCTGATGCCAAAAGCATTTCGAACCTATCCTTTCTGCGAACTTAATACCACGTGACAGAAGGCTAACATTCTAACCGCTCTAGCCACGGCAAAGAGGGTTAGTGAGCTTTTAGCCATCATCACAGGTTTTAGCTTTAAATGACATAATGCGGGCTGTCCTCTAAGCCTTCCGTTCTTGATAAGAACGAAAACCTGTCTAACCCTTGACCCGAAGGCTTGGAGACCAAGGGTATGGCACAATTATTGGGCAAGGCATTAGAGAGTCCTGTGCCCTGTCGGGTCTCTCAAGTTTTATCTTGATAAAAACTATAGAAAGTCGAGGTCAACGGACAATCTGCGGTGTTCCGTAAAAGACCAGACTGGTTCATGTCCAAGAACACCCTGGCATTATAGTCAAGGAGTTTCTTTTAAGAAGAGGTCTCATTCATTATGTTTGCCATAAAGATTTTGAGATTTTTATACATTCAACTTCCCTTCCCTGCCAGAGTATATACTTAGCTATAGACTCCGTCGTCTCCGACAGAATTTCAAATTTCGCGGCACAACGCTACCGGTAGGTCAGTGATCTACCGCCCTGCCCTGGGTGGCAGGACTAGGAACCATTCCCGTTTTCTAATCAGAATTCTTCTGTCGCCCGGGCCCATCAACATTGTTGTTGGGTTTCCCTCTCGATTGGTTTTTTCTTTTTTCAACCGGCAATTGATCTTCTTGACCGACGTTTTGTGACGTATCTGGATTGTTGGATTGGCATACGCTTTTGTGGACTGTTTTGTGGACTTGATTTTGGAATTTTCTTTAATAATGTCTGACTCTGGAATGGTTGTGAGACGTTGTGTGAATGTAGGCTGTAAGGGTAGGTTGCCGAAAGCTTCGTAGACCCTCACACGGTATGCAAGGGTTGCAGGGAGTATGAATGTTCTTTTACTAATACTTGTAAGGAATGTGAGAACTTGAGTGAGAACGAATGGAAGAATCTAACTAATTATTTAAAAAAGTTAGAGAGAGAAAGAGTGAGGAAGGCTTCTTATAGAAGTTTAAGTAGTTCTAGATCTGAACTAATTCCTAGCTTGGGATCTTCCCCAAGGGTAAGTATTGCTACTTCTCCTTCCATTGCAGCCCCTTCTCCTATTGCAGAACCTGTAGATTCAGCAAAAGAACTTGGGGATCTAAAAGCAGCCTTCAAGTTGATGGAAAACAAAATGGCTGCCATACAAGGTAAGGCTAGTGATTATTCAGTGGACAGTGATATTGAGTGTCCCCCAGTGTAGTGGAGGGGGCATCTGGTCGGTCTCAGCAACGCTCCTAGGTCTAGACCTCTTCCAAGCTCACATGCCCAGAGGAGAGGAATGTCGAAAACCGAAAGGAGGTTGTGGAGAATCCCCACCGATCAGGTGTCCCTTCGGCGGTTTCTGTGACACCCCAGAACTGCCAAGGATCGCTATTGTAAAGCGTCCTGCGTGATGTTTTTTCGTCGTCGGGATCTTCATCTCCGAGACGTGATTGGAGAGATTCAAGATCGATCTCGGCCACTCAAGAGGAGTTGGAAGGCTCCGACTATTGATTCGAGCCCAGAAAACTTCCCTGAGGAGTCTACCTCGGGAGTGAAGAAGGCAAGAAGAGCCACCATTCTTTCAACCAGAGTGAGAAGGAGGCAGGAGGTGGAGGCTATGGACTCCTCCCCTCCTCCTTCCCCTCCTCCCGAAGAGGATAAAGAGGAGGTTACGAAGAGATTCATGATGGCGATGCAAGAGCAGATTTCGTCTTTTGTAGGAGTTCTGTCAAAGGAGCCTCCTAGAAGGAAAGACTCTTCCCTTCCGATCAAAAGATCCTCCAGACGTATGGAGGTATCTGCCGCCAGGATCGATACTCCTACTCGAGGTGAGGTTTCCGGTACGAACCTGGATGAACCTATCAGACGTCTGGCACCGGCCAGGAGTGAGGAGTCACCCAGGAGGCAGGAGTCACCCAGGAGGCAGGAGCCAAGAGCCAGGAGTGAGGAGTCAACCAGGAGGCAGGAGCCAAGAGCCAGGAGTGTGGAGGCATCCAGGCAGGAGGCAGGAGCCAGGAGGCAAGAGCCAGGAGGCAAGAGGCAGGAGTCATGTTGGCTCTTCGTCCAGGAGATTGGATGGTCTCTCTGGACTTGCAAGACGCATATTTCCACGTTCCCATTCACCATTTGTCAAAGAAATATCTTCGTTTTGTAATAGGAGACAAGATCTTTCAATTCAGGGCTCTGTGCTTCGGTCTGTCTACAGCTCCGCAAGTATTCACCAACCTGATGGCGAATGTGGCAAGATGGCTTCACCTAGAGGGATGGAAACATCTCCCTCTACTTGGACGACTGGCTGATCATGGGCCAAGTCGGAGATTCAGTGCTTGGAGGACTTATCAGTAACAAGGAACATGATAGAATCGCTGGGATTACTCGTGAACCTCGAGAAGTCGCAGCTGATCCCCAGCCAGAGCTTGGTCTATCTGGGGATTCAGATGGATTCTCGGGGTTTTCGAGTATTTCCTTCGCGAGAAAGAATCACTTGAGGTTTGTCGAAAATCTCGAGCTTCTTAGAGAAAAAGAACAGTTCAGCGAGGGATTATCTGAGCCTCTTAGGGGACCCTGTCCTCACTAGAAAAGTTCTTCTCTCTGGGGAGGCTTCAACCTTCGCCCTCTTCAGTTTTTCCTGAAAGAGGTGTGGAGTTGGAAGACGGGACAACTCTCGGACATCTTCCCGCTTCCACAAGAGGTAAAGGATCATTTGAAGTGGTGGATCCTCCCTCTTCAAAAGAACGAAGGCGTATCGCTTGCCCTGCAGAACCCAGACCAAGTGTTATATGCCGACGCTTCGGAGTCGGGATGGGGAGCGACGTTAGGAGCAAGGGAGGTGTCAGGCACCTGGACAAAGGAACAGGTGTCCTGGCACATCAATTGCAAGGAACTAGTGGCCATACACCTAGCCTTAAAGTTCTTCGAAGAGATAGTCAGAGGCGAGGTGATACAGATAAACTCGGACAACACCACGGCTCTGGCTTACATACGCAAGCAAGGAGGCACGCACTCTTCTCCCTCTTTCAGTTAACAAGACACCTGTTAACCTGGACAGAAGAAAGAGGCATAACTCTCCTCACAAGATTTGTTCAAGGCATCAAGAATGTGAGAGCGGACAGACTGAGCATGAGGAATCAGGTCCTTCCCACAGAATGGACTCTACACGAAGAAGTGTGTCGAAGTCTTTGGTCCCTGTGGGGGAGACCTCACATAGACCTGTTTCGACGTTCCTCTCCAAAAGAATTAGAGATCTTTTGCTCTCTAGTGGAAGATCCGAGAGCCTTCGCAATAGACGCGTTTCTCCTGGATTGGTCGGGTGTGGACGCATACGCCTTTCCCCCGTTCAAGATCCTGGGGGAAGTGCTCAGGAAGTTCGTAGCTTCGAAGAACACGAAGTTGACGCTAATAGCCCCATTTTTGTTTTGGCCAGCCCAGGAATGGTTCACAGAGGTACTGGAGTGGATAGTGGACTTCCCCAGATCTCTTCCAACAGACCAGATCTACTCAGACAACCCCACTTTCGAGAGGTTTCATCACAACCTCCCAGGTCTCGCTCTGACTGCCTTTCGACTATCGAAAGACTTGTCAGAGCGAGGGGCTTTTCTCGCAGGCTGGCGGGCTCTATCGCTAGAGCCCGCAGAGCTTCGATTAGGAGTGTGTAAGAGTCAGAAGCTGTCCTCCTCCAGTACCTCTATAGTGAATATTGCCGATTTCCTCCTCTTTCTGAGAGAGGAATCACACCTTTCTGTCTCAACAATAAAAGGATACAGAGCATGCTGTCTTCAGTATTTAGGAATCGAGGGTTAGATATTGCAAGCAACAAAGATCTACACGATCTAATTAGATCCTTTGAAACTTCAAAGGCAGCTACTCCTAGAACACCTAGTTTGAATCTAGACGTGGTACTGAAATTCCTTTCATCGGATAAATTCGAGCCTTTACATCTGCTTCCTTCCGCGACGTCACTAGGAATGCTTATTCCTGGTGTCTCTCGCTACAGCCAAGAGGACGAGCGAATTGCACGCTCTAGATTCCACAGTGGGGTTCAAAGGAGATGCTGCCATCTGTTCTTTCCAGACAATGTTTCTGGCAAAGAACGAAAACCCGTCCCCCCCCCCCCCCCAAACCGTGGCCCAGAAGTTTTGAGGTAAAAGGCCTATCTAACCTCGTAGGCAGAGAGATAGAGAGGTCTCTCTGTCCATGAGAGCTCTTAAATATTATTTTCATACATTCAACTTACCTGTCAGATATATACATAGCTATCGACTCCGTCGTCCCCGACAGAAATTCGAATTTCGCGGCACACCGCTACAGGTAGGTCAGGTGATCTACCTGCCTGCCGCTGGTGGCAGGACTAGGAACTATTCCCGTTTTCTAATCAGATTCTCTCTGTCGCTGGGAAGGTAAACATATGTTTGCTTTCCTCCTGATTTGATTTTCGTGTTTCATCGCCATCGATCTTCTGGCCGACTTTTACAGGGAAGTACTGGATCGGTGGTTTGGCATACGTTTTTTAATAACTTTTTAATAACTTTTTAATAACTTTTAATGAATTAACTTCGAAGTTTTCGAAGAATAGAGTATGTGTAACTACCGAAGTTTTCGGTAGACAATTACATAGTTTGCAAGAAAGGGAAATATAAATATTTATTCATTGATAAAGTGTAATAAATGTTAGAATTTGATTGAGGAAAATAAGGTAACTTCCTATTGGAGGAAGTCAGAAAACATAGAACTAGATATGCTTTCTTTAGAAGCTTTAATAGCCCTTGTTCTGACAAGCAGTTAGAATATTAACAGTACTAGTAGTGTTGTTTCCTCATCACCTTCTTACTTCACAGAAACTACAAATTCATTTGCAATTTGAAGATAAAGGAATGTAGCTCAAGATACGAGCTATTATAAGGTAAGAAGTGATTATAGTGTTCCCCATTGCAATAGAGGGTGCGTCTGATCGGCTCTGTCTCGCTCCCAGGCCTAGACCTCTTCCAAGCTCTCCCTGCCCGGAGGAGAAGGAATGTCGAAAGCCGTACGGAGGTTATGGAGAACCCCCACCGTTCAGGCGTCCCATCGGCAGGTTCTGTAGAACGTCCAGACTGCCAGGGATAGCCATTGAAAGGCATCCTAATTCAATGTGTTCCCCTTTTTATTATCGTCTTGACGAATAAGGAGTAAACATTCAACGGCGTAGATTAAATGAAGACGCAAGATAATCTCGTCTGGCTATCGGAACCTCAGAAGAGACGGAGAAAGGAGAAGTATAGAAAATATATCTATTCTGAGAAGAACAATTAGATATTAAAGAATATTTGTTGATCGAATGAATTATATGGATCTCGTTAGTGAGTACACATATATATACTTTTAAGCTTCTAGCTCCTTGGGCATGAAGCTCCGGTAACGAGGCTCAATGCGCCTAAAGCGTCTGAAACAAGGCGCAAAGCGCCTGAAACGAGGCGCAAAAGCACCTGAAGGGCCTGAATATGGGCGCAAAGCGCCTGAAAGACTATGAACCAGGATCTTTATCGGAAATGGAAGTCCCTTCTCATTCAGAAGAAAGGGAGGGCTATGTCGAAAATGGAAGTATTGTCGATTCTAAGCAAGAACAAATGTACAAGAGATCGGAACCTTCCGCACACAGGATCTTCCAGAAGGCGGAAGATTCCAGATTCGAATAACCTTCCAGACGTACAGAACTTTCCAGGCGAGGATCGCCTTTCAGATGCTCGGAACTTTCCAACAAGAAAACTTTCCAAGGGCGATACGTCTTCTAGGATCCAGGAGTATTCTGATCACGATACTCCTCCCAGGCGCCAGGAGTATTCGGAACGCGATACTCCTGCCAAGCACCAGGAGTATTCCGCGAGCACGATACTCCTCCAGGCGCCAGGAGTATTCGGAACGTGATACTCCTACCAGGCGCCAGGAGTATTCTAGGCAGATACTCCTGCTTAGCGCCAGACACTTTTCTCCTACAACAAGAAGACCTGACAAACCGCCGAGAGTCCTCCAGGCGAAGGGTGAAAGACATTCGAGGCTTCTCCTGATATGGACGGGAGTTGTCGCGCAGGCGACCGTTGCCCTTGTCAGGATCGTCTTAATGCAATAAAGGCAAGAGCAAGTTCGGTTTTTTCCAGGCAGGGACTCAAGATGTAGCACAGGCTGCCGTAGCCCTTGTCAGGTTAGAATCGGTACTGCGAATAGCCCTTCACCTTTCGAAAGGAAGCGCGCTCCTTTCGGTTGCTCAATCTTGCCCCAAATTGAGGAATGGAAGATAGAGCAGAATTGTGAGAATTAGTTCAGTATTAGTAAGAGGATATTAAAATCATCCTCCTTCTAAAAAAGATTGCAACCAACCATTTACAGAAAGAGGGGCAATCGTTTGGAAGTTGAACAAGATTCGTACGAGCTCTCATTCATTGATTAGAAGCTCTTCCAATAAGAAAGGCGTAAATACGGACTTATCTCCAGATAATAAAAGCTGGAGAGATTCTCTTCGATCCTCGGTCGTCATTTGCAATATCTTTCGACTAATACTCATTCGGGATTATTGACGAAATGAACGAAGAGAGTAAGATTTCTATTCTTTCTCTGCATGTCGGAAAGGAAAGAGTGTCGTAGAAGGCTTGCTGTATATGACTACTGAATGACAAGTCATATACGCATATCATAGTTGCCTTTCTGGTTCGCTACGGAATTGTCTATATCCTTACAGGATTTTCCTAGTAAAGACTTCGCTTAAAAGGTTTGTTACGACAATACCTATTCAGCCTCGGTATTTTAACAAAGGTTGTTTGCCTAAAATTTGCATTATTGAGAGCTTTCTTAGACTCGAGAATAATTTTATTATATCCATTCATTGAAGGGAGTAACTGGCAACTCAGAATGAATGCAGCCAGGCAGTGAACGACACGGCTGTAATTGTGAGCCAATCTAGTACCATCCGGTTCTCGGTCGTGAACGGTTGGTTACATCTTTCTCTCCTAAAGGATCGAATGCTTCACCGTATATTCCCCATACAATCAGGGACTTAACCACGAATTGAGGGGATTTTTTAGGCAAACATGAATAACATCGTATTCGTTTTGCTAAGGATATCTCTCTGCCTCGGCGAGGAAAGAATGTAGTAGGAAATTCACCTTAAGATAACGATACGCTTAAGCCTTATGCACACACCGTGGTTAATTACAGCGTTCCTACTATCCTTACAAGAGTTTCCTAGATGAATGCTGTTTACCACAATGTGATAGGATTATAAAGAATTTTAATTCGGCAGAGCACGATTTAACGTTCATTGGAAAGAGTTGTCAGACCCTGCGGAAAATATTCACAGATATCTTCGCAAGGCAGAAGATGAACGACCTTCGTATAGATTGCTTCCTTTTTCCTCGAAACAAGAGAGGTAGCAAGATACGCCATCTTTAAAATTAAATAGGGGAATAAACTTTAGTCTTTTTTTTTTTTTTTTTTTTTTTTTCCCCTAGTTGTATATATTCTTAACACATATTAAAATAAATGGGCGTCTAAGGAAGAAGATGAATGCATCATTTTGGCAATAAAAGGTTGGATTCACAGAAGTCACGTTCTTCTTTCAGCATGTGTCGGAAGGTTTTCTAAGAGATTTGATCGGAATCTATTATAAATATTGACCTGAAAAACCTATTCACTCTGAGTCTGTCTGCGGGCAGACTGACCAGAAGTAAATATGAATGAGAGGAATTTTTCAAGGGAAGCTTGATAATTCCTTTAAATATGTTAAAGACATAGAGTTTGCTGCAGATCGTGCTAGATAGAAAGGGGAAACTGTCCTCTTCCGATACCTCTGTGAACCACATAATGGTTTTCTTCCCTTTCAGAGGGAAGAATCACCTTGGTAATTTATGCTATCAATGAACACAGTGAAAAGATATATTCTGTCTAGACAAAGAATATTAGAGATAGTAGAGAATTAAGATCTTCGGGATCTTATACAATACCTCTATACGATAAGAGTAAGAGATCTTATACTTAGAATGGGATCCTAATTTGGGCCTCAGATTCCGTGTTCCGACAAGATGGAACTGCTCCTAATCAAATGTTTTCTCTTGGTCCTAAACGATCAAAGGACAAGTGAAATTTTGGGCTTTAGATCTGGAATCAAATTCTATGACGACTCGGCAATGGTTCTGGCCAGATAGTATGTTTGGCAAGAGAACTAAAGCCTTTTATTCCTGGATCAACGCTTTTAGATAGAGGTTTCGTTGTCCGGGTAATGTAGTGACATGGTCATCTACAGAAGAAGAAAAGGTTTAAACGTTTACTGACAGAGTCTTTGGAACGCGAGAAGGGCTCAAACTACTTCCCAAAAGGTTCAGAGAGATACATTCAGAGCTAGAAATCAACCATTTCAGCTCAGAATCTCTTTAAATTCCAAGCTCCTTCCCTTCCTTCGGGCAAGGATAGGGAAGCTTCTGCAACGAGAAAACTCATCAACATGTAGGAGGAGAACTCGTTAGCAACGGAAGTATGCAATAAGGATCCTCCTCGGAGGAAGACTTGTCTCTTGGACTTTTGAGATTTTCCTATTGTCTACTGGATGGAGCGGACTAAATGTGATGAATGTGCAGGAGCAATTAGCGTCTTTGGTAGGAGTACTTTCTAAAAGATCCTACTCGTAAAAGGATGACAGACTTCTGATTAAGAGATCCAAATACCGATCTCCTGTCGGGCGCGACGAACCCTACAGGGGAGTTGTCGCACAAGCGGCCATCTCTGGGGGGAGCGATGCGTTAGGCAGGCGAGACGTGGGTGGGAAAGGAAGTAACTCCTGCCAAGCGTCTGGCGCCAACTAGGAGCCAGGCGCCAAGTAGGCGCAAAGAGCCTGACTTTACTGTAGATCGTTCTAGGCCAAGATCTTCATCCAAGCAACAAGAGCCAACTGGAGAAGAGAGAACTCCTGATAGGAGTATAGCGCCCGCTAAGCGCAATATACTTGCCATTCGAAAGGCCATTCCATCAGCGATACTCCTACCAAGCCACAGGAGTATTCGGAACTAGATGCGCCTTCCCATAGGTCAGGAGTATTCGGGAAGAGATACTCCTGCCAGGCGCCTTGAGTACTCTGACCTCGATACTCCTCCCAGGAGCCAGGAGTATTCTAGACTTTTTACTCCTACCAGGCGCCAGGAGTATTCGAAGCGCGAGTGCCTACCAAGCGCCAGGAGTATTCTGAGCTTAATACTCCTAACAGGCGCCAGGAGTATTCGGAACGCGATCTCCTGCCAAGCACCGATTAGTACCGATGGCCGGATACGGAAGTATGCCGATAGCCCACCGGATACCAGGAGTATTCCGATGAGCACGATACCCTCCCAGGCGCCAGGAGTATTCGGAACGTGATTACGTACTCCTAACAGGCGCCAGGAGTATTCCGATCACGATGCTCCTCCTAGGAAAGCGATACTTCTGCCAGGCGCCAGGAGTATTCCGAGCACGATACTCCTCCCCATGCGCCAGGAGTATTCGGAGAGCGATACTCCTCGCCAGGCCGCCAGGAGTATTCAGAGGACGAGGAGTATTCCGATCGCGATACTCCTCCCAGGCGCCAGGAGTATTCGGAAGCTTAATACTCCTAACAGGCGCCAGGAGTATTCGAAGCGCGATACTCCTGCCATTGGTGGCCAGGAGTATTCGAAGCGCGATACTCCTGCCAAGCGCCAGGAGTATTCGAAGCGCGATACTCCTGCCAGGCGCCAGGAGTATTCGAAGCGCGATACTCCTGCTAGGCGCCAGGAGTATTCTGAGCTTAATACTCCTAACAGGCGCCAGGAGTATTTGGAGCGAGGATGCGCCTTCCAGACGGCAGGAGTATTCGAAGAGTTTTACGACTGTCAGGCGCCAGGAGTATTCTAACAGGATACTCCCTCGCGCCAGCCAGGCGCAAGCCAGGCGTTAGGCTTCATCCAGATGAATCCAGTTCAAAGAAAGTCCTAGTCTTCTTTGAAACAATGGAGATCTCTAAGCACTTCATAAGTGACTTGATGATACCTTCAAACAGCTGAGAATTTAAAAAGCTCATGAAGTGCGAGCTTTTGCAAATCCTTGTTCTTTTCGTAACAATATGTCAGGAAGACATATTAGCTTTTAACATATGAGAGATGCAACTATGTGTTTGACTGTCTCATTACACAAAGGACTTCAAGTTAACCTACGAGAGATTCTTCTCTCTTGTTTATACGTATCAGCGGATACGTTGCTGGGATAAGGAGCCGACACTGATCCTTTAATAATGAGGTGAATTTATTTTAACTCAATGATTTTTATTGGAGGTTTGAAAGGAGTTTGGGGATAACTCTCTTTCAATTTAGCCGCGAACCCTCATGTTAGGAACAGGTGATCGGGATCGGTGTTGCGCTCCTTAAATAAGTGCGTGTTGTCATATAAGCGGATGTGCTCCCATTGACAAACGCCAGTTAGGTTCTGTCGAGTAGTGGAAGAGACCCCATCGACAGACCCACAAGAACTCTTGGCCACAGATCACTATCTCGCTAAGGCTCTTGAGATGAAGCAGACTCCTATGCAATAGCTAGGAAGTCAATCCTTCGTCTAGAAACACAGAGGCACTAAGGTCTATAAATACCTACAACATATGTTGTTTACCTGTCTAGTCAGTAATTAGCTGTCTCTTGCCCTCCACCAAAGGGTGTCAATCAGCTATGTATATATCTGACAGGTAAGTTGAATGTATGAAAATGATATTGTTATGATACAATAAAGTTTCATACATACTTACCTGGCAGATATATACAATTAAAGACCCACCCAGCCTCCCCGCAGGAGACAGGTGAAGAGAGAATCTGATTAGAAAACGGGAATAGTTCCTAGTCCTGCCACCCAGCGGCAGGCAGGTAGATCACCTGACCTACTGTAGCGTGTGCCGCGAAATTCGAATTTCTGTCGGGGACGACGGAGTCGATAGCTATGTATATATCTGCCAGGTAACGGTATGTATGAAACTTTATTGTAATCATAACAATATCATTTAGAGACTGATTTTTATATGCGAATTGTCTTTACTCTCTAGATTCCACAGTGGGGTTCAAAGGAGATGCTGCCATCTGTTCTTTCCAGACAATGTTTCTGGCAAAGAACGAAAACCCGTCAAACTGTGGCCCAGAAGTTTTGAGGTAAAAGGCCTATCTAACCTCGTAGCAGGAGAGATAGAGAGGTCTCTCTGTCCAGTGAGAGCTCTTAAATATTATTTAGAGAGAAGAGGACAGATGGGAGCTTGTCAACAAGGTCTTTGGTGTGCGGTGAAGAACCCCAAAAGACTCATGTCCAAGAACGCCTTGGCTTTCTTTGTGAGAAGCGTAATTATGGACGCTCACAAGAACTGCTCGGAGGAATCCTTCGGTCTTCTAAAGGTCAAGACCCATGAGGTGAGAGCAGTAGCAACGTCCTTGGCGTTCCAAAAGAATATGTCTCTAAAAAATATCATTGAGACTACATATTGGAGGTGCAATTCAGTGTTTGCATCTCATTATCTGAAGGATGTGAGAGTGACCTATGAGAAGTGCTTCTCGCTAGGTCCATTTGTATCAGCAGATACAGTGCTGGGTCTTGGAGCAAAGACTGATCCTTAAATATTGTGTTTTATCGTACATAAACCCTCTTGTCAGATATGTGCTTGGTTTTCTATTAGCAAGCTCACTGATGTCGCACGGGAGCATAGTGTCATTGCTGGTAGGGATCAAGGGTATGTATGGCTAGTAGGGGAGTACAAAATTTTGTTTTTTTTGTATGTTTTGTAATGAAAGTGTAATTTATGTTTCGAGTTTTTGGTTTGTTTGTAAGGAGTTCGGGGATAACTCCTTGCAATCTTAGAACTAAACATGGATGTTAGGATCAGGTGATCGGATCGGTGTTGTGCTCCTTGAACAAGGTGTATTGTCATGTTAGTGGAATAGCACCCCAATGACAAAGGCCTTTAGGCTCTGCCGAGTAAGTGGATAGACCCCATTGGCAGACCCACAAGAACTCTTAGCCATAGATCAATATCTCGCTGAGGCTCTTGAGGCTAAGCAGACTCCAAGGCAGTAGCCGCGAAGTCTTCAGCCTAATAAGGTAGGAATTTTCAAGGTTTTTAATTAATCCTACAACATATGTTGTTTACCTGTCTATTTCAGTAGTTAGCTGTCTCTTACCCTTCCCACCACCAATGGGTGCTATCAGCTAAGATAATATATCTGGCAGGGAAGTTGAAATGTATAAAATGATATTGTCATGTTACAATAAAGTTTTATTACATACTTACCTGACAGATGATATACGATTAATGGCCCACCCAGCCTCCCCGCAGGAGACAGGTGGAAGAGAAGAATTCTGATTAGAAAACGGGAATGGTTCCTAGTCCTGCCACCCAGGGCAGGGCGGTAGATCACCTGACCTACCGGTAGCGTGTGCCGCGAAATTTGAAATTCTGTCGGAGACGACGGAGTCTATAGCTAAGTATATATCTGTCAGGTAAGTATGTATAAAACTTTATTGTAACATGACAATATCATTTTTTCTTAATATGAATGCTCAAGAGGTGAGGGCGCGGCCTCGGAAGCATTTCACAGAGCATGACACTCAGTAACATCCTGAGTGCCACGCTTTAGCGAAGCAACTCTGTGTTCGCTTCACACTCCCGACGGGATGTGAAGACGGACACATTTGAGATCTGTAAGTCGCTAGGACCATACATATCCGTAGATATATTATTGGGGCAGCAAGCAACACGAATCCTATCCTATAGAAAAGGGATAGGTGTACTTTAACTTTGAAGGGTTGGTCGCTTGAGGCGCGTTCCTTTCTTTAGCCTAGAAGTTATGGAACTAACTTTGATAGGTTAGGTCAGGTGGTGGTTTTAGCTTCGTTGCCCTCAGAAGTATGGTCATATGGTCTAGTCACATTGTGGTCACGCCCCCGTTGACAGATCATCTAGAGCGCACCAGCATTACAGGTCTCTACCTCGCTGGCAACTCTAGTAACGCAGAAGCAGACTTTGGTGACAGTAATCATGAAGTCGGCTATGCTAACAGGTGAGGAACCAAGATGTATATCATCGACTTAAGTTAGTTCCCAAAAATCCTATTCTGTCTCTTCCCACCATCCGAAGTGGGATTCAGCTATATATATATTCTTGTCAGGTAAGTTTCATGAACAAAATGTTATTGTTATAATACAATTAAGTTTGTTCATACTTACCTGGCAGATATATATAATTAAAGTGCCCACCCACCTCCCCTCAGGAGACAGTGGCACTGATAAAATATGAATAGAAAATGGGAATAGTTCCTGATATCCGCCTCCCAGCGGCGGGAATGGGTACTACCACCTGGCCGCCCACTGCGTGTGCCGCGAATTTTGAAATTCTGTCGGACTTCGGAGAATACAGCTATATATATATCTGCCAGGTAAGTATGAACAAACTTAATTGTATTATAACAATAACATTTTTCCTAACTATACAAACCCAAGTTCCTTTACATTTATGCCCACCTCATGCCACCCCTCAATCTGAACCTGGGCTGAAAGGCAAAGTGGAATGTTTACATCCAGGCAGGCAGGCCTACTCTGCCTAACAGACGGTAGTTACTGCCTAACCACCCTGTTCAAGAATTTAACGGCCATAATTCCAGCCTACGCTGAAAATTCCTTATGTAAAGGATCTCAGGATATTTTTCTTAGGCATCCAAATGAGAGGCTTTTATCTTAATCCCACTTCAACCACTCCCCTCAGTTCCTGATATCAAAGGAAAAGTGTTAGGTGATGGGAGTTGAGAAAACTTCCTCCACTCAAACCTCCTACCACCAGTTACTACCATGTCACTTAGTGTTAATAATTAGTTCCAGCTCACATTGAAGTATACAGCAACATAAGAGACTGTTTGTATACACACTTATGAAAGATATAAATTACTTCAAAAAAATGTATTTTTTAATATGATATTAATCTGCATATTGAGTATTTGAAAATTTTTCATTTTTCCAGGTTGTCTGTTGAAATAAAGTCATCATGACTACAGAAGTAGTTCCCACAATCTTTGTCAAAGGACTCCCTCAAGAATGTACTCAAGCTCAAATAAGGAAGTTTTTTGGCGATTATGGAAAAGTGGTGGGCATCATGTTCAAGTATGGGCCAGATGCAAACAGAGTAAAAGGTAAATCTTTGTAAGGAGTACAGGATTGTTATTTGGTGCTTAGTAGTATTTGAATATAGCAGCTATTGATTTCTATAACTTATTTCTAGTATACTGAAGTTTTCTTCTATACATATTTATTATTATCATGAACATGAAATTTTTAATGGTATAATTTCCCCAGTAATTACATGGCTAAGAGTTTTGCTTGCTGGCAGTTAAAATCCCAAAATTCGCGGGTCATGGTAATTTTCGATTTGTTTTGGTTAGGTAACAGTGACCTGCCCACTTTCGGGGCAAGAGAGAGAAACAACTCGGCAAAGAGCTCGGTTTGTTTCTGATGGCCGATGGCTATTGTTGTCGGTTGCAGTTATTCCTGAAATTTTTTTTGGACTTTCGTTTTGTATCACAATTGGTGAAGTACTCTACTCTTGCATTAGCTACATGGGTAAATTATTTAGATAGTGTCAGGTTCTTTGGTCAATTTTGCATAAAGAACTAGTTTTTGCTTTTTTGTTTTCTCCTTGGGTGACCGTCAAGTATTAGTGTTGTCGACAATGTCGGACACAGGCTCTGATAGCTTTAGGTATTGTGCTAAAGGTTGCAAGACTAGGCTAACAAAGGAATCTTATGATCTTATGATATACTCTGTGTACTGATTGTAGAGGGCAGCTATGTTCTCTTGATATTAAATGTAGTGAACGCTTTGATTGCGACGAAAGGAAGTGGAAGAATTTGGTCTCATTTAAAGAAATTAGAGGCAGACAAGAAGAGAAAAGCTTTTCTTAGGGCTAAGTCAAAATCAGCTAGTCAGGGATCTTCTGAATTTAATTCAGATCTGAGTATTCCTGTTATTTCTTTAGCTCCCACCTCTCTTGCTATGCCACCTTCTCCAGTTGCAGGCTCCTGCACTTCCGATCCCAACCCCACCACCAGTCCAGAGGAAAAGATTGATAAGCATTTTGCTCTGTTAGTACAGACTATGGAGCACCTTGGTGCATCTGTGAAGGTTCTAATGGACAAGGTAAAATGTGGTAATGTTGTGTCAGTGGAGGAGGTGACTGTTCCTTCCATTGACTCTCCTTGGCAAAGGTCACTGTCATACTCTCCAGTGCAGGGGAGGAGTCAAACTGGTAGCCCAAGGGAGGTTGGTGGGGTCTGCCCCTGAGCAGTCGCCCCCTCAGTTCAACCTGTTGTTGCTTCCCAGGTTGCAATAGAGAGCCATTGGAAAGGTCTCTCCTTGGATTTGCACATGCTGTTGAGTTCGGATGACTCCTCTCCAAGTGCTGTTTGGGGAGCAAGTCTCGGCTGTAGAAGAGAGTGTTCTGATACAGCTCCAGTGGTTCCTATTAAGAAGCCTAGAGAACCATGCCATTCTTGCAGTCATTGGGATAGCCCAGAGCATTTTTCTTCTGACTGCCTTTCGGAAATTGACGCACCTCCCGCACCCAAGGCTCGTCGTCGCTCTTTGGCCCCTCTTCAAGCTCCTGGATCTGTTGTGTGTAATGCTCCACCTGCGGTTACGGAGCGGTCAATGTTTTTGTCATCAGACAAAGTCAAGCATCCATTGGCGCCCGAGCTCCCTTCAGTCAAGAGCCTGTTAGTTCCCTGCTTGCGCATTGCAGGAATGTCCATCAACTCCCTTGGCTCCTGCTGCTGCTTCCTCTGCTGTGGCAGGGGATCCTATTCAGTTGAAGCTCGACAGTATTTGGCTTTTACTGAATAAGCCTCCTCCAGTTCAAGCTCCACGGCTCCATTAGTGCCCGCGACAGTCCAGCAAGTGCCTACAACACTTCGCTGGTGCCAGTGGTGGCATTGTCTCCTCGGGTGCCTCGAGACACTTCAGCGTGACAAGCTCCTGTAGAGGTTATTCCGACGCAGACTCAGGTTGATGCGGCGACACCTCAGGCTCCTGAAGATGCGTATCTTCCCCTATTTTGTCTGAGGACAAAGCTGTAGAGGAGCAAGAAGCTCCCTCTTCAGCGTATGTGACTTTAATGAAGTTCCTGCTCGCCACATGTCCGTTTTTCTTTACGCCGACTACTCCTTCGTCTCCGAAATGTGCTGAAGATGGTTTTGTGCTCCTCAACTAAGAAGGCTTTTAAAGAGATAGATGCCTGGCTTGAGGAAAAGAGGAACAAGGTAAGACCTCTCATCTGGCTTGAGGAAAAGAGGGAACAAGGTAAGACCTCTTTTAGTTTTTCACCTTCTCGAATCTCCTAGTGGAGATAGTTGTCTTATGCTACGAAAGAGGCTCCTTCCTTGGGTATATGCACCTCTTCACAAAGAGAGTTTTCTGGTCTTGTAGACCCAGCCAGACGCTCGGCCTTTACATCGCCGAAGATTTTGTTTTCTGCCTGAGTTGGCGCATCTTTTGAAAATTATTTTCAAAGTCTTTGAGGTTTTCAACTTTCTCAACTGGTCTGTTGGTGCTCTGGCCAGCAAGATAAGGTCTTGTCCTTCGCTTTCTGAGAACCTCCTGGCAGACTGGATGGGAGTTCTCTCGTGTATTGACAAAGAGATAAGGGACGGTTCCCACAACTTGGCCTCTCTCTACATGATGGGAACGCTTTAGAAGAGGGAGCTCTGGTGTTCCTACACATCGAAAGGGGTTACCTCTTTGCAAAGGTCAGCTCTTTTTTACTCCCCCTTGGATAAGAGACATTTGTTTCCTCAAGCCCCAGTTTTAGGTATTGCTTTGGATTTGGAGAAGAAAAGTACACAGGATCTCCTTGCTCAGTCTTCCAAAAGACCTAGAGATCCTCCAGCAGTGGTTTCAAGACAACCTCTTCCTTTGAGAGGCCAGCCCTTTCGGGCCAGACAAAGATCCCTCCGCTGATTTAGAGGAAGTATGAGGTTCATTTCCAAAGTTCAATAAGAAAATAACTTCGAAGCGTTCCTCTCGCAAGGCCAGACTTCTCATGGTTTGGGAAGTTTGGCAAAGGAAAGAGGATCAGAGAGGTTTTTGGCTCTGGAGGAGGAAGTAACCTCTCTTGTAGAAAAGGTAGCAGTAGGACTTGTTCAAGATTGTTACTCTCCAGGGTACTCTCCAGGGTTCTACAATCGTCCCTTCTTAGTCCCTAAGTCATCGGGGGGCTGAAGGCCCGTCCTGGATATCAGTGCTCTGAATTCCTTCATCATAAAGACGAAGTTCAAGATTGAAACAAACCAAACAGTCCTGTTGTCCATTCGCCCGGGAGATTGGATGACATCCATAGATCTTCAGGACTCATACTTCCTTCCAATACACCTCAAGTCAAGGAAGTATCTCAGGTTTGTGTTTGAAGGGAAGATTTTTCAATTTCGCGCCCTTTGCTTTGGACTGACGATAGTGCCTCAATTGTTTATCAGGGTAATGGCTCCAATAGTGAAGTGGCTCCACCTTCAGGGGATATGGATATCGCTGTACTTAGACGACTGGCTCCTAAGAGCCCAGTCAGAGAGTCAGTGTGCTAATTCCTCGAGAAGACACTTGTTTTAGTCCAGGAGTTAGGAATCTTTGTAAACTCCCAAAAATCACAGTTGATTCCCACTCAGGAGATTGAATATGTGGGAATGATGATAATTTCTCATAGTTTTCAGGTTTTTCTGACCTAGAAAAAGGTAGATTCGTGCCTAAAAAAGATTCAAGAAGTCCTGGCCTTAAACGAGCGCTCGGCCAACAAATGAACGAGTCTGGTGGGGTTCCTTTCGTTGATGGAGCAGTTTGGGTTGCTTGGCAGGCTACATCTCAGACCCCTGCATTTCTTTCTGAAAAGGAGCTGGAACAGGAAGGAGCTTCCAGACTCGCATGTTTTTCCTATTATTCAAGAAATAAAAGATGACTTCCTTTGGTGGAATTCACAGAAGAGACTGTCCAAAGGCAAGTCTCTCTTTCACCTGAACCTCGACCAGAACTTCTTTTCAGATGTGTCAGACCTGGGATGGGGAGCAATTTTAGAGAAGAGTGAAGTCTCAGGAGTTTGGTCCCTAGAACAAAGATCTCTGCATATAAATGTGAAGGAACTAAAGGCAATACACCTGGGCCTTCAGTCATTCGCATCGGAAATTAAAAACAAAACGAAAGCGGTCTACTTGGTCAACACTACCGCTCTCTCGTATGTCAAGAAGCTAGGAGGGACTCTGTCTTTTCCTCTTTACAAAGTGGCAAGAGATCTCCTCCTTTGGACAGAATGAAACAACGTGTTTAGTCACTAGGTTTGTCCAGGGGAAGCTAAACGTTTTGGTGGACAAGCTGAGTCGTTGGAAATGGGTCCTGCCAACAGAATGGATGGTGGATCCTCTGGTCTGCCTAGACCCTTGGAGACTGTCAGGGAACCAACTATAGACTTGTTCACCATGTCTTGGAACCATTGTCTACCTCTGTTTTGTTAGCCAGTTCCAGACCCATAGGTGTGGGCAGTAGATGCTTTTCTTCTGGACTGGTAGGACAAGGAACTGTATGCTTTCCCTCCTTTCAGCCTGATAAGGCAAGTGCTGAACAAGTTCCTTGTACACAGCAACGTCTCTCTGATTCTGGTGGGACCCTTCTGGCCATCAAAGGAATGGTTCCTTGATCAGGTAGATCTTTTGATGGACTTCACGAGACTGCTTCCTCAAACTCCTTAGAAAGAAAAGGTTTTCTAAGGGAGCTTCAAAAGCTATTGCCATGTGTAGGAGAAAATCTTCAAGCAATGTTTATCAGAATAAGTGGAGAATCTTCAGAGAATGATGTAAGAATTCCAACATCCCTTCTTCTAAAACCACTGTGACACAAATAGCCCATTTCTTGGTTCATTTGAGGTTAGTAAGAAACCTGTCAACCTCTACTATCAAGGGCTATAGGGCCATGTTGGCATTGGTTTTCTGGCACAGAGGCTTGGACATATCTTCCAACCCTGACATCTCCAATCTCATTAGATCATTTGATACTTCTGATCATAAAGATTCTCATGCAGTGCCTTGGAATCTGGATATTGTGTTAAAGTGGTATTCTGGGCCTTGTTTTGAACTTAGTCCGAGGGACTTAACCAGGAAAACCAGGAAACCCCTCTTCTTAGTCGTCCTTAGCAACTGCTAAAAGGATTAGTGATATTCATGCACTTGATAAAAAAATAGGCTTTGTGAAATGGAATGCTCATAGTCCCTTGGTTTTTCAGCCAAGAACGAGTCTCCCTCTAATTTTTGGCCTCATTCTTTTTTTATCCCTAGTTTGACAGAAATCCTGGGTAATGACAATGAGGAAAGAACTCTGTGCCCTGTGAGGTCTTTAAAGTACTACCTTCACAGAACTAAAGACATTTGTGGAGGTTTTGGCAGTCTCTGGTGTTCTGTCAAAAACCCCTCCAGACCATTAGCTAAGAATGGTCTTGCATTCTTCTTAAGAGACGTCATCCGAGAACCACATTCTTCAGTTAAGGAGGATGTTCTCGCTGTTTGCAAGGCTAAAGCTCATGGAATTAGGGCAGTAGCCACTTCTCTGGCATTTAAGAGAAATTTATCTCGCATCTATTGTTAATTCTACATTTTGGAAATGCAGATCTGTGTTTGCATCGCATTATCTCCGTGTCGTTGAGGCAGTGTATGAAGACTGACTGCAGTACCCTGAGTCCATTTCTTGAGGCTGGTGTGGTGTTGGGAAAGGAAGTGTAAGAAGCAATCCTTCCTAAAATAATTTTTCTCCTTGACATAAGGTGTGATGTTTTTTATGGGAAGCCTGGTGGTACGAAGTGCCACCTGGAGTACCCTTCAGTCCCTTGATAGGGTGGTGTTAGATATTTAATATGGTTTTGGTTATAGGTAACAAATTTTTCTGGTGATATATGGTACTGAGCCCTGGGCAGGGGCAATTATGCTGATCCTTTGTTAGCCATCAGAATTGTCCTTTGCTACAAAGGTACTATTAATAGGCGCTATGTGGCTTTACCACCATGTCGTTACATGATAAAATGAGTGGCAACCAGAGACAGTATTTTCCTGCTACAATTCTCTTATCAGGTAAAGAAGTTTTTCTATTCTCAATCTATGTCCTCGCAAAGAAGGACATAGATTGAGGTAGAATTATCCATGCTTCCCTCCTTTCCGCAATGTGGGAATCAGGTATTTAATTACTTGAAAATTGTATAATTAAAAAAGAAATTGTTATGATAAAATAAAATTTTAATTATACTTACCCAGTAATTATATAATTGGAGCCCACCCTCCGTCCCATAGCATGGATTTGTTTTTGTGAGCATAAACAAACTGAGCTCTTTGCCAAGTTGTTCCTCTCTCTTGCCCCAAAAGTGGTCAGGGCACTGTTACCTAACCAAAACAAATAGAAAATTAACGCAACCCCCGAATTTCGGGATTTTATCTGCTAGCAAGTGAAACTCTTAGCTGTATAATTACTTGGTAAGTATAATTAAAACTATTTTATTATAAAAATGTCACATTTTGTATGGAAGCAGCAAAATTGAGTTTTGTGTAAATGACTTACCCAGCTACTAGTTTTCCATGTACAGCAGCCTAAATTCAAATTTTTGGTGCAGCGTCTTCATTGCTCAGCGTAGGTATACAGTGCCACCCCCTAACGCCTATCTTAGGAACAACTTAGCTAATCACCTCATCCTGTTTTCTGCTGTCCTCGACTAAACATAGAGTGCATACTGCAGCTTGTTCTTATTTTCCTGTTATATCGCTGGAATTTGGTAGTGTTACACAACCACCAGAATGCATTCATAGCCTTCGAGCAGAATGGTTCGTATCTTTTGTTTATTTAGTACAGATCACCAACAAGCCGGCCATGTGTAAGTCACCAGTTAATAATTGCCTTTATAATAGTTCTTGAATGTTAAACCGTTTAATGAGGCCAAATACTTTTGCATTCATGATTTGTTCACTAGGCATAAGCTATTTGCAAGCCGCCAGTAAATAATTACCTTAAAGTAATTCTCGAATGTTACACCATCCCTTTAGGCTAAGACTTGCATATGTGTATTGCTTACCGGGCTTAGTGTATGTGCAAGTCATCGGTTAATAATGCTTTAAGGTAGTTCTTGATGTTACATCATTCCTCTAGGCCAAACTTTTCTTTTAGGATTTGTTTATCAGCCATAGGCTATTAGCAAGCCACCGGGAAATGATTTACCTTAAAGTTACACCATTCCTTCAGGCCAAATCTCTTGCATTCATGATTTGCTTACTGGGCTTAGGCTACGTGCAAGTTGACTGTTAATAATTAAAGGCAGTCCCCAGTTATCTGCGGAGGTTCCATTCCTACAGGGTAGATGATGAGCTAAAATTGCTATTAACTGAAGCTTGCAGCTTATGGCGCCGATAACCAGTTAATGGTGCCTATGTTAGGTATGCTTTGGCTCTATAGCTCTATTATTTGAGATAATTCTTACCTACTGTTTTAAAGTTAGCTTATATCTCCTTGCTGATTAGGTGAGTTGGCATTCAAACAAAAAATTGAGTGGCTGTCTGGATGTGTGTTTCAAATGTTTTAGCTCTTGTCAGAATTCTCCTTGATGCCATTGCGCTTAGGCAATTGTTGGTATTCTATGAAGGTTGGCTGTTTTGCACATGTTTATGGTATTGTAATTTTATGTATGGAACATACCAAGTGATTACATAGCTATAGTTTCACTATGCCACAGCAGCTAGAATTTGAAATTCGCTGTAGTGCTCTATTGTTTTTGTTTAGGCGACTACCCCGCCACCACCTTGGAAGCATGGTACCAACCCAATAAACAAAGACAGTTGTTTTCTGCCGCTTATGAACATAACATACCTTCTCAGCAGTGTTGAATTTGAATCTGGTAGAATCTTCGCAATCTATGTCTCTGGCATTTGGTGAAGTACTCTTACCTTTGGTAGCTGCTTTGGCATTGATTAGCTCATATAGAAATCCAGTACCGTAATAGTACCCCGAACTTACGCGATTCGATTTGTGTAAATTCATAATAGCACAAACTTTTCATTGGAACCTAACTAATTATCATACGCGAGTTCTTCACAATAACGTGAAAAAAAATTTGCGAATCCTCCAGAAACACTGCAAACCCTGCAAAAGTGTTTAATTTATTTTGTAAATTTTTAAATTTTAATGCTTTTCTGTATAAAATCTTTATTAAAAATATATTTTGTTCATGAAACTTACCTGTCAGATATATATATAGCTGTATTTTCTGAAATCCGACAGAATTTTAAAAACTTCCGACACACGCAGTGGTCGGCCAGGTGGTTAGTACCCATTCCCGCCGCTGGGAGGCGGGAATTAGGAACCATTCCCATTTTCTATTCATAATTTTTCTGTCGCCGGTGCTGAAAACACCTGTTTTCAGTACATCCGTCTTAGGATTTTGGAAACTTCATTGCCGCTAAGTATCCTAATTGTCTTTTGATTTATTTACTTGGATTTGTGGCTAGGCATACGCTATCTTAAATTGATTTGAATTTGATTCATTTTTGCATAAGATATCTGAATCTAGTTAGGCTAGTTTCAGACGGGGTTGTCTGCAAAGATAGGGTGTGGCTACCGAAAGCTTCGGTAGATCCGCACTTGGTATGTACGAGGGGTATGGGTCTTGCTTCTTGGTATGTATGAGGGGTATGGGTCTTGCTTCTTTGTTGAGATTTGTCATGTAAGGAGTGTGAGACTTTGTCTATTCCGTAAGGAAGACGTATGATTCGTATGTATGCAATTAATCAGTAAACATGTCTAATTCCGTAAGGAAGACGCATGATTCGTGTGTACGCAATTAATCAGTAACAAAAGTCAGGGTAGTGAACCTGCTAACCTTCCTGTAGACTTTATTTTGCCTAACCCTGTAGTATGGCCTACGGGCTATGAATATGTCTACGAGAGGTGCTCGCTCTTTCATTGCTGTGAAGAGTGCTACTTCTGTAATTGTTACTCCTAACCCTGTAGTGTTGCCTTCGGGCCCTAAAACAGTGTCTGTAGAGGAATTGCCCTTTCTCTGATACTCTTTCGATTCGTAACTTAGAATCGAAAGTGCTTGCTTTAGAGAGCAAAAGTGAAGTGCAGAAGTGCAGTGATACCCCTTGTGTAGTGGAGGGTGTGTCAGATCGGCCTCGTTTCGCCTCTAGGCCGGGACCTCTGCTTGACTCCCAGGACCCGGGGAGGGAGCATGTCGAAAGCCTAAGGAGGGTTACAAGGAACCCCCACCGATCTGGCGTGCTTTTGGCAGTTTCTGATGAAAATCCCCAGACTGCCAAAGTGTGTGCGCGTGCACGAATCCTGAAGGATTGCTTCTCGTCCTCCGAAGCGTCCTCCCCGTGCAGGGGTTGGAGCTTTCGGAAGGACTCGCGCCCTCTAAATAGAAGTTTCATACATTCAACTTACCTGTCAGATATATACATAGCTATCGACTCCGTCGTCCCCGACAGAAATTCAAATTTCGCGGCACTCGCTACAGGTAGGTCAGGTGATCTACCGCCCTGCTCTGGGTGGCAGGACTAGGAACCATTCCCGTTTTCTAATCAGATTCTCTCTGTCGCCGGTGGTATCAACATTGTTGTTACTTCCTCCTGACTAGAATTCTTTTTTCACAACGCTTTTGATCATCTCTCGCTGATATTTGGTGACGTACTTGGATCGTTGTTTGGCATTCGCTATCGTGGACTGTTTTTTTTGGACTTGGTTTTGGAATTCGTGAATATGTCTGACTCTAGTGTTAGTTTCAGAGTGTGTGTGAATGAGGGCTGTAAGGTGAGGATTCCGAAAGCTTCGGTAGATCCTCACACTACATGCAGTGGTTGTAGAATGGTTGAATGCTCGATTGAGAATACGTGTAACGAGTGTGAGAAACTGAGTGCGCAAGAGTGGAAGAATCTAACTTCTTACTTGAAGAAGTTAGAGAAAGATAGAGAGAGGAAGGCGGCTTACAAAACCCGCAGAATGTCTACATCTCGTGATTTACTGTCTAGTTCTGTAGCTTCTTCCTCTGATAATCATGCCCATTCTGTTTCAGCCCGTTCACAAATTGCTAATCCCTCTAGTTCTGCTTCGGAAATAGCGGAACTCAGAGCTTCCCTTCAGAAAATGCAGGAAAAAATGGCAGCATTGGAAGGTAAGGAAAGTGAATGTGGTTTCGCTAGTGATATTAGTGTCCCCAGTGTAGTGGAGGGGGCGTCTGGTCGTCTCTGCGACGCTCCCAGGCCTAGACCTCTTCCAAGCTCCCTGGCCAGGAGGAGAAGGAAAGTCGAAAGCCGTACGGGGTTGTGGAGAATCCCCAACGATCAGGCGTCCCTTCGGCAGAATCTATCATATCACAAACTGCCAAGGACCGCTATAGGAAAAGCGTCCTTCGAGAGTGCTTTTCGTCTTCTAGTTCGCCCTCTCCGAGAAGAGGATGGAAGGAGTCGAAACTTTCCCGTCCGCTGAAGAGGAGTATGAAAGAACATGAGCTCAATTCTAGTCCCGAGCTCCGGCGCTTGGCTATGTGCCAAAAACTTTATAATCTAATCTAATCTAGTCCCGAGCGCTTCTCTGAAGAAGGAGCGCCTTCGGTAATAAAGAAGGCTAGAAAACAATCAGACTCTGGGTCTGGAGGAGATCCTAGAGCGCCTTCCAGATCTCCCTCTCCTGATTCGAAGGATTCCTCAACCAGGAAAATTTTATTGAATATGCAGGAACAATTAGCCTCGTTGGTAGGAGTTCTTTATAAGGAGCGTACTCGTAAGAAGGATGATAGGCTTCCTATTAAAAGATCTAAATACCGATCCCCTGTCACGCGCAACGAGCCTTCCAGGGGAGGTGTCGCACAGGCGACCATCTCCGGCGGGAACGGTGCGTTAGACAGGAGAGAAGTAAGAAAGGAAGTTACTCCTGTCAAGAGTTTGGCTCCAGCCAGGAGCCAGGCTCCGAGTAGGCGCAAAGAGCCAGAGTATTCAGTACAACGTTCAAGATCTTCAACCAAGCGCCAAGAAAAGTTAACTGAAGAAGATCCTGTTAGAGTAGAGCGCTTGTTAAACGAAAAGCGCCTACCATGATCAATACTCCTACTAAACACCATACGCATTCCAAGGATCAGGAGTATTTGGAGCGACATACTCCTGCCAGGCGCCAGGAGTCTTCGGACCTCGATACTCCTCCCAGGCGCCAGGAGTATTCCGAACTTTATACTCCTCCCAGGCGCCAGGAGTATTCTGAACTTAATACTCCTCCCAGGCGCCAGGAGTATTCCGAACTTTATACTCCTCCCAGGCGCCAGGAGTATTCTGAACTTAATACTCCTCCCAGGCGCCAGGAGTATTCGGAACAAGATGCGCCTACCAGAAGCCAGGAGTATTCGAAGCGCGTTGCACCGCTAAGCACCAGGAGTATTCCAAACACGTTACTCCTTCCAGGCGAGATACTCCTGCCGTACGCCAGCGATTCCCTGCATGAAGAGCCTGACATCCGACAGGAGTCATCCAAGCGTCAATCTTTTAGCAAAGAGAGAGTAACTCTTAGTCCCTCTCCAATTAGGAGTGCTTCTTCAGAAAGGAAGAGAGTAAGGGAAGAAACAGAAGAAAGAAGGGAGCCTTCTCCTTCCGAGCCTATGAACCCAGAAGATGCCTCGGGGGATGAAATGAAGGAAGGATTTTCTAATTACAAAGTTCTTTCGTCCCTTCTCTTGGAAGAATATGGAGACTCTTTAACGCCAGCCGCTCCTCCTCTCCACGCTCTCTGTTTTCGAGCACGAAAACGCACAAGTCTTCCTCTTTCCTAAAAATGAAGCCTGCTATATCTATGAGGAGGGCGCTACAATCTCTTGACTCCTGGTTCAAGAAGAAGAAGGAGTTAGGAAGGACAGTTTTTTGTATGCCTCCCGCTAAACTTAGAGGGCGGAGAGGCATTTGGTACGAAACGGGAGAAAATATGGGATTGTCTCTGTCCGTTTCAGCTGAGTCAGACTTCTCGAGTTTAGTAGACTCATCGAGAAGACACGCCTTGAATTCAGCAAAAGTAACATGGGGTCTTTCGGAAACGGACCACCTCCTCAAAGGGCTTTTTCACACTCTAGAAGTTTTTAACTTCTTAGATTGGTCCCTTGGGGTTCTTGCCAAGAAGTCTCATGAAAAGGAACAACTGGACCCAGAAACCCTAGATAGCATCCTCACATGCATTGATAAGGCGGTTCAGGATGGATCGGCGGAAGTATGCTCCCTCTTTGGTGCAGGAGTTTTAAAGAAGAGGGCGGTTCACAGTGCTTTCCTCACGAAGGCCGTCTCTCCTTCGCAAAGATCCGCCTTATTGTTTGCGCCTCTCTCAGAACATCTTTTTTCCCTCGCAGTTGGTGAAGGATATTGCCCATTCACTGACTGAAAAGGCCACCCAGGATCTCCTTAGACAATCCTCAGGAAAAATAGGCCTGTGGCCAGTGAGGAAAAGAAAGTGGCTTGTCCAGCTCAGCAGCAGCCCTTTCGAGGAGGCCTTCCAGCTAGATCTATCGCCAGAAGGAAGTCAACCGAGAAAAGGGCAGGTCTTCCTTCCGTCCCTTTAAGAAGGGAAAGTGAGAAATCTATCCTCCAGACACCTGTAGGAGCCAGGTTACATTTCTTTGCGAAAGCCTGGGAAGACATAGGATCGAATCCTTGGACGATGTCAATCATCAAGAAGGGTTATTACATCCCATTAAAGGACATTCCTCCCTTGACAACATCACCGAGGGAACTGTCCGCCAGATACAAGGACCCTGTTCTGATGGATACTCTTCATCAGAATGGTGGAACAGATGTGGGACAAAAGAGCAATAGAGCTGGTGCTGGATTGCAGCTCCCCGGGGTTTTACAATCGCTTGTTTCTTGTAGCAAAAGCCTCGGGGGGATGGAGACCGGTACTGGATGTAAGTGCGCTGAACAAATTCGTAAAACAACAGAAGTTCAGCATGGAAATGTCTGCTTCAGTCCTTGCAGCACTGCGTCAAGGAGATTGGATGGCGTCCCTAGACCTTCAGGACGCATATTTCCACATCCGATCCACCATTCGTCGAGGAAGTACCTTCGATTTATGTTCGAGGGAAGGAATCTATCAGTTCAGGGCCCTGTGTTTCGGCCTTTCTACGGCTCCTCAGTCTTCACGGACGTGATGAAAATGTATCAAGACATTTACATTTGAAGGGATAAACGTCTCCCTGTACCTGGACGACTGGCTCATCAGAGCCAGGTCTCAAAAGCAGTGTTTGGAGGACCTGTCAACAACACTGGAATTGACAAAATCATTGGGATTGATCGTGAACCTCGAGAAGTCTCAGATGATCCCCAGCCAGAACGTGGTTTATCTGGGGATTCAGATGGATTCTCGGGGTTTTCGAGTTTTTCCCTCTCAAGAGAGAATAAGGAAAGGCTGTGCCACAGTATCGAACTTCTTAGGGAAAGAGCGCACTTCAGCGAGGGAATGGCTGAGCCTTTTGGGGACCCTTTCCTCGCTCGAACAGTTCTTTCCCCTAGGAAGACTACATCTTCGTCCGCTTCAGTTCTTCCTGAGAAGAAGTTGGAGTTGGAAGACAGGACAGCTCTCGGACACGTTTCCAATCTCGGAGGAAATAAAAAATCATTTAAAGTGGTGTTGATTCCCTTAAAAGAAACAAAGGAGTATCCCTGCAAGTACGGAACCCAAGCCTGACATTGTTCTCAGACGCGTCGGAGTCGGCTGGGTGCAACATTGGATCCAAAAAGAAGTGTCAAGGCACCTGGTCGGCAGAACAGGTTGTCATGGCACATAAATTGCAAGGAGCTTTTAGCAATTCACCTTGCGCTAAAGAGCTTCGAACACATAGTCAGAGGCAAGGCCGTACAGATAAACTCAGACAATACGACCGCTCTGGCTTATGTCAAGAAACAAGGAGGGACTCACTCTTTCGCTCTGTACGAGCTGGCAAGAGATCTGTTGATTTGGGCGAACCAAAGGAAGGTAGTTCTTCTAACGAGGTTTGTCCAAGGGGAGAGGAATGTGAGAGCGGGACAGACTGAGCAGGAGGTTCCAGGTCCTTCCCACAGAATGGACACTCCACTCAGAAGTCTGTCAGAGCCTTTGGTACCTTTGGGGGAAGCCTCAAATAGATCTTTTCGCCACATTCCTCTCCAAAAGGATAGACACATTTTGTGCCCTAGTGGAAGATCCCAGGGCTTATGCAACAGACGCCTTTCTTCTGGGACTTGGGGTCAGGGCTAGATGTTTACGCTTTTCCCCCGTTCAAGATACTGGGGAAGTAGTCAGAAAATTCGTGGCATCCGAAGGAACCAAAATGACTCTGATTGCTCCGTATTGGCCATCTCAGATTTGGTTCACAGAGGTGATGGAGTGGACAGTGGACTTCCCCAGATCTCTTCCAAACAGAATAGATCTGCTCAAACAACCCCACTTCGAGAGGTTACCATCAAAACCTCTTCCCGCTCTTGCTCTGACTGCCTTTCGACTATTGAAAGATTTGTCAGAGCGAGAGGGTTTTCTCGCCAGGCAGCAAGCGCAATTGCTAGAGCCCGCAGATCATCTACTAGGCGAGTGTACCAATCGAAGTGGGAAGTTTTCAGAAGCTGGTGCAGGTCGAAGAAGCTGTCCTCTTCCAGTACCTCTGTGACCGAAATTGCGGATTTCCTTCTGTTTCTTAGAGAAAGTCACATCTCTCGGTACCGACTATTAAGGGGTACAGGAGTATGCTTTCAGCAGTCTTTAGAAACAAGGGATTAGATCTAACGAATGATAAGGATTTGCACGACCTCATTCGTTCCTTCGAAACATCAAAGTCACTTGAACCTAAGGTTCCAAGCTGGAACTTAGATGTGGTTCTTAAATTTCTATCCTCCGAAGAATTCGAACCACCACAGACTGCTTCATTTCGTAATATCACTAGAAAGTGTTTGTTTCTGATGTCTCTTGCAACGGCAAAAAGAGTCAGTGAGTTGCACGCCCTTGAATCACGAGTCGGCTTCAAAGGAGACTCTGCAATTTGTTCATTCCAGTCTCTCTTTCTTGCCAAAAATGAAAACCCTTCGAATCCCTGGCCCAGGAGCTTCGAGGTAAAAGGACTTTCTAGTTTGGTGGGCAGAGAGGCAGAAAGATCCCTTTGCCCAGTTAGAGCTCTTAAATTCTATCTGGACAGGAAGAAGCAGTTGGGGGGTTCGCAAAAAGGTCTTTGGTGCTCAGTAAAAGACCCCAAGAGAGCAATGTCCAAGAACGCCTTAGCCTTCTTTGTTAGAAGTGTTATTACGGAAGCTCATAAGAATTGTCCAGATGATTCTTTTAATCTTTTAAGAGTGAGAGCCCACGAAGTTAGGGCAATCGCAACCTCTGTGGCGTTCCAAAGAAATATGTCACTTAAAAACATTTTGGATGCAACTTATTGGAGATGCAACTCTGTGTTTGCATCTCATTATTTAGATGTGCGAGTGACGTATGAGAAATGTTTTCTCTAGGTCCGTTTTGTGTCAGCACAGACGGTTCTGGGTAAGGGAGCTAGCACCGATCCTTAATAATGTATGTAACCCTCTTGTTGATGTGTTCTTGAGTTTCCTGTGCATGGAAGTGTCAGTGTCGCACAGGCGACCTTCACTTCTCTTCACTAGGAGATCGAGTGACAGCTGACTTTTAGAGGGGTACAAAAAATTTTTTTTTTTTGTGTAGTATTGTGTGGTTATTGAGTTTGTGGTTGTTTGCTAAGAGTTTGGGGATAGCTCTTGGCAATCTTAGAACTAACACGGGTGTTAGGTTCGGGTGATCGGGATCGGTTGTGTGCTCCTTAAATAAAGGCGTGTTGTCATATAAGCGGATGTGCTCCCATTGACAAATGCCAGTTAGGTTCTGTCGAGTAAGTGGATGATACCCCATCGACAGATCCACAAGAACTCTTGGCCACAGATCACTATCTCGCTAAGGCTCTTGAGGTGAAGCAGACTCCTAGACAGCAGTCACGAAGTCTTCCACCTGATAAGGTAGGAACCAAGGTCTATAAATACCTACAACATATGTTGTTTACCTGTCTAGTCAGTAGTTAGCTGTCTCTTGCCCTCCACCAAAGGGTGTCAATCAGCTATGTATATACAGGGGGTCCTCGAGTTACGACGTTGATCCGTTCTTAAGATGCGTCGTAACACGATTTTCAGCGTAAGTCGGAACATTGAAAAATACCACATGATTTAATGTAAATACCTATCAATAACAACGAGAGAACAATTCCTTACCTTTATTAATTTGATTGGCTTGCACACTGGAGAGGAAGCTGCGGTGCTGGAGAGACTGGGGGAGGTTAGTGAAGAGAAAAAGAACCTCCAGAAGTTGCACCAATAACCTTTCCATTTCAATTATTAGACCACTACGCTGCTTAGTTATCACTGTCGCTTTCATAGGAGCAGATCCTTTCACATGTTCAACGATGCGCTCTTTATCTTTGATAATGGTAGCAACGGTCGAACGGCTAAGGCCAAGCGAGCGGCCAATGTTTGTTGGCGTTTCTCCCTTCTCAGATCGCTTTATAATGTCCACTTTAATTTCCATGGTGATGGCCTTTCTTTTCTTCGATGCACTACCATCAGAAGAGTCCGCCTTGCGCTTGGGAGCCATAACAAAGAGCAAAAAGTTACAAAAACGATACAACACGAGGGAGAGAGAGGCAGTGTAAACAACCAAAATGGCGTATGGGCGAGGAATGAGCGTAGCGAAGCGACGCCGTCCTCTCCCCCACAAAGCGTATTCTTCCGCCGTGCGCCCGGAACTAGTTCGCGTTTGTTTACGTTGCTTACGACGCTAAACCGCGTAAGACGGAACGACGCAAAATATTATTTTTTATATTTTTATGGGGGCGCGTTCGTAACCACGAAACATCGTAAGTCGAGACCGGCGTAACCCGAGGACTTACTGTATCTGACAGGTAAGTTGAATGTATGAAAATGATATTGTTATGATACAATAAAGTTTCATACATACTTACCTGGCAGATATATACAATTGAAGACCCACCCAGCCTCCCCGCAGGAGACAGGTGGAAGAGAGAATCTGATTAGAAAACGGGAATGGTTCCTAGTCCTGCCACCCAGAGCAGGGCGGTAGATCACCTGACCTACCTGATAGCGGAGGTTGCCCGCGAAATTTGAATTTCTGTCGGGACGACGAGTCCGATAGCTATGTATATATCTGCCAGGTAAGTATGTATGAAACTTTATTGTATCATAACAATATCATCTTTATAGAAGAGGACGCTTCACGTCCTCTCTCTCTCTCTCTCGTTATGCGTTTCAGTGAGAAGTGAGAAGGCGAACGTCGCCTGAACTCGCGTCCGTCTTTCCACCGAGAAATACGTAAAAGAAGTCATAGTAGCAGGAAGCTTTTGAGAGCGGACGTCCAAGCTTTTTTACTGTCAGAATAAGAAGGCGTTCCCTCTCGACTTGGACGGGACGCTCGGATGGACGCCAGGCGCGCGGGGGTGCAGTGGACGCCGAGCGTGCACCAGCGCACGCCAGGTGTGTCGCCTGGCTGAACGTTTCTGTTGAACTCTTCAAGCTCTTGTTTCAGATTTTGGCCTAAAGAATTTTTACCTCTACCTTCGGTGATACCTTCTACCTCACCTGCAAAGAATGTGAAGTAGGCAGTGCTTCGGAGGAAGCTTAAAGTGAACAGACAACTTCTTCTTCGAAACCCAGCAAGACATCGGGTTTCGTGAATTCAAGAGGTCTCTGTCAATTAATATTGCTTTTCGCATAGGTGGATGGAGTTAAGGAAAGCTCAAGGGAAGATCTCGTTTGCTCTACCGCAGTCAAGACTTTGTGATAAGGCAGTTACGGGTTATGTAAAAGCTCGACGTCCTACACGTCATGACGCTCGACTACTTTCGGTAGGATTCTTGCAAAAGCACTCATCAAGAGGACGCTCTTCAGGAAAGCGCAAGACAGGACTTCCTTTGCCATACTGTCAATAAATTTAAGTTGCAAGGTTTTTAGTCCATCTGAAAGGGCTTTTCAGATGATAGATTTTGTTAGTTCCTAAGTTCGGGACTACGCTGCCGAAGTTGAACATCGGGGTCCTACCTGCTGAAAGCCCAGTCTCTTATCAGGATTCTTGCCCCCTTCCTCGATTGATAAGGGAATCGGGAAAATAATATGCCTCGACTTCCTGGATTACGTTTTGTCAATTCAGTGATTTTCCCCCATTGACAATATACTATCGTTTTGTCAAGTAAGTGGGTATCCCCTCATTGACAAAATATCTCTTTGTCCCGTAAATGGGTTAGTTCTCATTGACAAACATCTCATTAACTTTATATTGCGTAAGCGGATAAGCTCTTATTGACAAGATTCGGAAGAGCTCTCATTCATCATTCGCAGACTCGTACAAGAATTAGACTTGTAGACTACGTCAATGACCGCTTATGTCCAGTAACATAAGAAGCTTGAGCTGTCTGCTTCGATTCTCTAAGTTTTGTTCATGAAACTTGCCTGTCAGATATGTATGTAGCTGTATTTCCGAATTCAGCTATATATATGTCTGCCAGATAAGTATGAACAAACTTTATTGTAATATAATATCATATTTTGCCTTGCGTTATTTTACTACTGGTTGGTTCAAGTCATATACGCCTGCTGTAGTTACCTCTTCGGATGGCAACCGAGAGGTCTATTGTCTATTATTTTAAAGACATTTAATCGTTACTCCCTGCAGCCTTCCAGGAGTTTCCGATTTATCTTTTACCGTTGTATGGTAGTGTTCTGACGACACAACGCATCTATATATTTAGCGTTTTCTGTTTCGTTAAATTACCAGCTTGAGAGTATCTTTCTGCTCAAACAATAACGACCTATTTCTTCGTAGAATAGGGTAGCTGGCAACCCAGACATAAAGTTAAGAGACGACGTTCGTAAGCCGCTGCTGTGTCTGTCATCCAGTCCAACCGAGCCAGTACCAGCTCGTGCGCTGTCATGCGCGGTAGGTTACGTCTCTCTCTCCTGCGGGATTGACTGACTAACCGTATCTCTGTGCTGGCGGTTACGTCTCTCCTGCGGGATTGACTGACTAACTGTATCTCTGTCCTACAATCACGGACTTTAGCCTAAGATTGAGGGGATTTCTTACGTGAATGAATAAACATTGCATTCGTTTGCCTTACTATGTTCAACAGAGATCTCTTAATCCTTTCGGTGCTCGTTACCGCACGGTATAGAACTACGAGTCTACGGCAACATTGCACTTTTATATGCTCTCCTGCTAGGGCAAAGCGCAGCCTTATTAGGGAAGTAAGCATACTCGGGGAGGGAATGGATGAGCTTGCTGGGGACCATTTCCTTCCTGAAGAAGTTGTTTCCCTGAATAGACTGCAATTCAGACCTCCACAGTTTTTTTCCTACCGGGAAACTGAAATATAATTCAAGATCTAGGAATGATTCTGAACATCTCTCAGTGCGTCTATCACCTGAGGTGATAGAAAGAAGGTGCCGGACATCTGGATAGGGTTTCAGATGTCCTGGATCTTAATCTGAAAGAAGTAGAAGCAATTCGGTCGTCCCTCCAGTCCTCGAAACGAGTTTTTGGAACCAGTGGTCCAGATCAACTCTGATATTCCACAGCTCTCTCATATCTTAAGAAGTATCTTCTCTCGGTCCCTGTTCGAGTTTACGAGAAAGAGCCTATTATAACAACAGGTGTAGAATGTAACGATCCTCTAGAGGTTCGTTACAGGATTGCAAAAGTCCGTACGAATCGTCTTGATCGACGGCAGCAACTACTGACTTCCGAGTGGAATCTTTCTTTAGAAGTATGTTGAGAGTTGTGGAGACTTTAGGGACGCCCTTTCATTCTTCTCTTTGATATGTTGAGGACGAAGAGGCTTCTTCTTCTCTGCTCCCTTATTCTTGATCCGGGATCGGTACCATTAAACACCATCCTATGATATTGAACGGGGATGGATGTTTAGTCTCTTTTCCCCTTTTTCAATCGCTTAGGAAATGTAATAAGAGGATTTATGACGTCACAGGGAGCGACAATGACGCTGATCGCCCCATGTTGGCCTTCAGGATCCTGAATTCACAGAGGTCACGTCCTTCCTAGTACACTTTCCAAGGACCTTTTCCGAAAGAGTCGGTCTACTCTAACTCGAAAGGTACCTATAACCTCTCCGCTCTGAGTCTGACTACGTTCAGACTATCGAGATGTTGACAGGAATAAGATTACCGTCTTCCCTTTCCGTCTGAAGAATGGGATAAGCTGGCAGTCACAACTATTAAAGAATACGCAAATATGTTGTTGACGGCCTTTGGGCTCAGAGATTTGCTTCTGTCAAACAACAAAGCCCTTCACGATCTTTGAGTTCTGTGGAATCTCGAAACTCGCTCACCATCTACTTTTTTGTCTCACCTGTTTTCTCGCAGTCAGACACTCGTGCGAGATCAGCGACATATAGTAGCCCTGAGTTTCTTGTTGACGAAGTCGGTTGCGTTTATACACCCCCGATGATCGTGTAACATGAGACCAGGTTGGACTGTCAGGCATTCTTCCTTCGGGACTGAATCGCCTTTTTTGCTCCTCGCTCCTTTCTCCTGGCACCAGAAGCTCGAGTCAGGAGTTGCTCAGGAGTTGATTCGCTGACGACGTTGGGTTGCGTTTGATACACCCCCAAGGTTTGCTTAGATTGAATCGCCAGGCAGTCCAGACACTCATCCTTCAGCGAAGATAGTGCCTTATGTCTTCAGGGTACAGCCTTGCTGTCCTTGATTCGTCTGACTGGTCAACTGGTCGGTCACCTGACTTTAGTACAGACGGACTGACTGTGCATGTCCAGATCGAAGCTTTCAATATGGAACTTAGACGTAGTCTGAAGTTCTTGATGTCAAAGCATTCGAACCTCTCCTACCTGTTGACTTCATGCATGTGATCAGGAAGGCCTTCTTCTAACCACCCTAGATACGACAAAGAGGGCTAGTGAGATTTTAAGCCATCGTCACAAGTTTTGGCTTTAGAGAACACAAGGCGGTGTGCTCTCTAAGCCTTCCGTTGTGGCCTAAGAATGGAAACCCGTTTTGTCCTTGGGCCAGGAGCTTTGAAGCAAGGATGGCACAAGTTAGTGGGCAGGAGCCAGAGAGAGTCCTGTGCCCTGCGGGTCTCTCAGTTTTATCTACATAAAACTCAAGAAAGTCGAAGTCATTCGGGCAATCTGCAGTGTTCCGAAAAAGACCAGACTTGCCCATATCGAAGAACACCCTGGCTTTAGTGTTAAGGAGTTCTTTCAAAAATGCTCCTTCATTGTGTTTGCACAAAGATTTGAAATCTTTTTATCTGAATGCTCACGAGGTGAGGGCGCGGCCTCGGAAGCATTTCAACAGAGCATGGCACTCAGCAACATCCTGATTACCATGTTTTAGCGAAGCAACTCTGTGTTCACTTCACACTCCCTGCGAGATGTGAAGATGGCATATGAGATCTGCTGCTCGCTAGGGCCATACGTGTCTGCAGACACATCGGGGTTTGGGGCAAGAAGTACCACTCATCCTATCCTGTAGAAAATGGTTAGGAAGAGCTCTTAATTTAGTTGTTGAGTCGCCGACAACGGCGACTTCTTAACTCTTAAGCCTTAGTTAAAACACCTTAACTTTGGCTAGGTTGGTCAGGTGTTGTATATATATATATATATATATCTATATATATATATATATATATATATATATATATATATATATATAATATTTATTTTACTTCTTAGCCCTCATGGTATGGTCAATATGGTCTAGTCACGTCGTGGTCTCGCCCCTGTTGACAGATCATCTGGAGTGCACCAGCTATATAGGTCTCTACCTCGCTGGCAACTCTAGTAGCACAAGCAGACTTACGTGGCAGTAACCACGAAGCCAGCTATGCTAACAGGTGGAACCAAGATGTAAATCATCTGCATGCATTTGTTTCCCAAAATCCTTCTATTCTGTCCCTTCCCACCTCCAACGGTGGGATTCAGCTATATATATATCTGACAGGTAAGTTTCATGACAAAAATGATATTGTTTATGATACAATAAAGTTTGTTCATACTTACCTGGCAGATATATATAATCAAGTACCCACCCACCTCCCCTCAGGGGACAGTGGAAATAAAATTATGAATAGAAAATGGGAAATGTTTCCTATACCCCGCCTCCCAGCGGCGGGAATGGGTACTAACCACCTGGCCGACCACTGCGTGTGTCGGAAGTTTTTAAAATTCTGTCGGATTTCAGAAAATACAGCTATATATATATCTGCCAGGTAAGTATGAACAAACTTTATTGTATCATAACAATATCATTTTTATTTTTGTACATGCATAAATATGATACAAAGGTAATTACAGTACCTACCTGTTAGTGCATATATGTACTTATACAAGATGCGATATCCATTCACAAAGTTGCTGCACTTTTCAAAGATGATATCCCTTCAGAAACTCTTTAATTTCTGAAGTACGTACTAGTAAACTATAATTAGTATACGTTTTCATGCTTTTAAGTGTGAAATCACAATGGAGGTTTTGTTTATGCTATTTATATTTTTGAAAATATATACAAAGGCAGTTTGTAATTCACAGTGTTTGTCACTATACAAGACCTCCATGATCAACTAGTAAAACATATTAGAGATATAACGTGCTTTCTTAACCTCGAAGAAAAGTGCTGGTACAATCTGTATGTACGTACTATGTTACGTAATTACAGCACATACAGTTAATGTCCTTTCAGAAGGTGTGATCCCATTCACACTTTTTAAAGATGATATGCCTCAAAAGTTTTACCTCGCATGAATGTATTTCTCTCTCTCTCTCTCTCTCTCTCTCTCTCTCTCTCTCTCTCTCCTCTCTCTCTCTCTCTCGCTCTCTCCCTCTCTCTCTCTCTCTCTCTCTCCATGTCTCTATCTCTCCTCTCTCTCTCTCGTCTCTCTCTCTTCTCTCTCTCTCTCTCTCTCTCTCTCTCTCTCTCTCTCTCTCTCTCTCTCTCTCTCTCTCATAGTTAACCCTCACACTAGTACATGATTTTAAATTGATTGAATTTTGCCTCCACCATCTGCAAACATTATGTATATACATACTGACTTATGAAGTTTACCTAGTGACCCAAAGAAAACTCCTTTTACTCTGAGGAAAAAAGAAAATGGCATCCCATGAATTGGGGTTAACGTTAGTATATTATGTACACAAATGGATACTTATTTATGTAGTTACTGTAACTATTTTTATGACAACCAGTTATTTCTTTTTTAAGGGTAATGTTAATACATTACAAAAAAGAAATAACTAACTTTTAAATGAAATTATAGTAACTTAAATTTCTAAATGAAATTACAGTAACTTAAATTTCTTTTAAATTCAGCTTAATACTTAGGGAACATGATTATGGTCATATTTAGTGTTCAGACTCTAGAAGCAAGCATTTATTAGCATTTTTAAAGACCATGCCAAACTTACACAAAACTTCCCCTTGCACGAGGGGGTCTGGAATCTAACCTCTCGTAAGTTCTGGGTATTACTGTATTTCGATATTGTCTTGCTTTTGTCAAACCTAGGCTAGGCTTTGTTTACGCTAGAAACCGACATGTCCAATTTGAGTTCACAAAGCATAAGGTATTGCAGCAAAGGCTGCAATTCTATGCTAATCAAAGCTTTTTAGGACCTGCATTCAATTTCTGTTAGTTGTAGGGGTCAGAATTGTTTGCCGCATTTAACTTGTCATGAATGTAAGAGTTGGGGGGATAGGGTATGGAGTACTTTCATGGTTAATATGAAAAAGCTTGATATAGGTAAAAAGAGAAAAGTGGCTGTTAGAGCTAGTGGTAGGCAGTTTATAGCTAGTCAGGCTGATGCTGATGTCTTTCTATCATTCTCCATATGTCACACCTGTTCCCTTGTCTCAAGCTTTACAGCCCAATCCTAATCCTGGCTCCCTCACCGGTGCCCAATCCTATTGCCAGCCTCGAGTTGTGAGTAGACTGGACAATTTCGTTAGTGTTGCAGGCCATGCAATAATTAGTTGCTAATGTCAAAGTGCCTATGGATAAGGTAGGTAAAATCAGTGAGAGTGTTTTTGCTAGTGCAGTGGAGGAGGTGGCTGCTCATCTCACTGATTCTCCGAGGCAGGCAAAGGTCCCTGTCAAACTCCCCTACACCTGGGAGGAGTCATACCGATAGCCCATGGGAGGTTGGTGGGGTGTGCCCATGGGTAGTCGCCCCTCTGTTGAGCCTGTTGTAGTATCCCAGGTATCGACAGGCCGCTGGAAAGGTATCTCGAAGGAAGTGTCTTGTTTTTCCTTGAGTGTGTCTAGCTCAGATGAAGTGTTGTCTAGGAGCCAATGGCGCTTTAGGGATGAATCTCATCCTTTGAAAAGAAGAGGGAGGAAGGTTTCATTTTCTCCCATGCCTTCCAAGAAGGCTTTTGATCTCTCTCCCGAGTAATGCCCATCATGTAGTTTCTGGGACAGTCCCGGACATTTTCTCATAAAATTCCTGCTAGGGAACTACAGTGTGCTCTAGAAAAGTCTCCTTCATCCAGGAGACATTTTTCCTCTAGAAAGTCGTGTTCGAGTCTGTAGAGGCTCAGAGTAAAGTGGGGGCTTCTGTGTCAGTATCAGTGTTTTCAGTGGTAATCGAAAGTTCTTCTAGCCCTCGGAAGTGCTCAAACTGCCCAATGGCTCCAGAGCACCCATTGTCTCACATTCCCTCTTCAGTTCAGCCATCTCTTGAGCGCCCATCGGTGCCACAAGAGCTCCCACTGGCGCCCGCGTCTTCCTTAACGCCCAAGCGCCCAGCGTCGCCATCAGCGCCTTCAGCGACATCAGTGCTCCAACTCCCTTTTGGCAAATCAATCTCCTTCAGTGAGTACTTCTTTTGCTTCCTTCAGGAATGCAAATTTCGACTGATCCTTCTGTGGTGGATATTCAACAGAAACATAGGATTTTGAGTTTTTCAGAAACCTCCAGCACCTGCTCAACTACCTTCCAACTTGTCTCCTATCTCCTCAGAAGAAGTAGAAGAGGAAGTAAATAAAGATACCCCGACAGCATATTCATCTTTGCCTCATTATCTGTTAGCAAATGGTTTCCTTTCACCAGTAGCGCCAGCCTCCCTGACTTCTACTTACAAAATAGATAACAAGGTAGAAGGCACCTCCATGCTTCCTAAATTGGTCTTTTCAGTATAAGCCAAGAAGGCTTTGAAAAAAATGAACATGTGACTC
>NC_061097.1:13080386-13094458 GCF_015104395.2 Macrobrachium nipponense | reverse complement strand
CTTCCGACTTACTTTACCCTCGTTGTTGGAAGAACAGCTGGAGAAATTCACTTCTAATCACTGCATTGGATATATCGTCTCCCACGACCGGGCATATTTCAACAGGTCACTTACACCTAAGTGGAGATATAGGGGATGCAACTTGTATAATTGGTGTTGTCAAAACACAGCGTGATCCGACCTCCAGCTTACTCGGGACACATGCAAGATTTTTCCCCTCACGCATAAGTTGTAAACATTATATTCCTAACTTAACGTGTTTTTAAAATGTGCTAAAATCTACGGTCAAAATGATCCTTGTTTCACCAACGAAAGTCTAAATAAATACTTTATATTTTATTAGAAATCAACTGTTGTCTACAGTTTAACATGCATATTATCTATTTTTATCACTTCATTTCTCATAATAATCATAAATATCCTATCCTAAAATTTTTGTATCTTTAACTCAACAGGAAGCACCTTTTTCAGACACTTTTAGGCTTTTCCTTAGACCTTTGCCTACCCGCCAACAAGAACTACAACAATAAACAAATTATTTTGTAGGCTTACTCCCCGAGTAAGCAATAATAATATCTCTGCTTACTTTTACAAGTCTTACCCACAGAGGAGGTTTGCGTAATCGAGGTCTGTTAGCCCCAGATCTACTGGAGTTTTCTCATACCTATAATTTGGATTGCTGTTAGAAGTTAAGGATTTGAATATGAACCTACAGCTATACTCCACCATCCACCCTGTAGGGAGGTAGTGCCGTCAGAGGACCTCATGCGGTGCACTGTAGGCATTACTTAAGGTTCTTTGCAGCGTGCCTTCGGTCCCTAGCTGCAAACAACTTTCGTTCCTCTTTACTGGACTTCCTTTCATATTCTCTTACTTTCCACCCTCTCCTAACACTTGATTCATGCACAACTGCCAGGTTTTCGTTACATCTTTCAAACATTTTACTGTCAATTTCCATTTCAGCGCTGAATGACCTCATAGGTCCCTGTGCTTTGCCTTTGGCCTAAATTCTATATTCAAATCAACTCAACTTAACCAGCCATCGCCCTTCCCCTTCCCCCACTTTCTCTCTACCCACGCAGCATTGCCAACTGCTCCCTTTCCATCCTACCTAGCCTCCCCGACAACCCCCATGGAAACTTTCTCTAGCTCCCACCCCGATAAAACTCTTGTTCATCCTGATTAAGCTCGTGCAATATTAGGAACCATCAGAGCATACTTTAAGCTGCAAGATATTTCGACTCAAGTGCCTTTACTTAGCAGACTGACATACATTAGAAACTGAGTGGACAAGGAAGGGTCGTATAAGTGACGATAGGATTATAAAGGAAAAATAAGTAACTAGAATCCAACACACCTGGAGAATCAGTAACCTTCCTAAACAAACATGGTACAATTTAAGAGGTTTACAAAAAGATTAAGTCCAACTGCTCAGACAAGGGACAAGACAATCAAAGGGATTATACAGGGCGCAAGATAAACTTATTTACAAAATATATATTAAACATACATATACAAAGAAAATATCTATAAGGCAACTAATTTGCATTCAAGTTGTGATTATATCTTTGAGGTCATTCTTAAACATGTTACATATAAAAGGATCTAAATGAAACTGACCACGATTGACATTGAAATTACAATGGGAAGTAAGTTGTATAATTGCAGATTCTAAAAGATTTCGTGATAAGAAATCTTTTGATCTTGCAATTACTGAACTGCCAATCCAATTTATCCAGTGTTGTTTTTACTTAAATGAATGAATATTGCATTTGATGTTTGCCCAGTTTTGACAGAACATTTATACTTTGTATTCTTACTTCTAAGCCCTTGCTAGATTGACCGACATAAAAAGGAGGGCAGTCCATTCATGGAATTTTTATATATTATGTGTTGTTGCTTTCCCTGGGGCCATTTTTTTTTATTAACATTTCTCTTAGTGTGTTATAATAGGAAAAACCGAGGTTGACCTTAAAAGATTTTAACAATGATTTTATGGTCTCAAACCCATTAAAATAAGGCAAGCTGAGAATGTTCATAGAATTTTCTTTCTCCATGTTACTTACACTGTAAAACTTTTTGTGGGCTTTATTCAAATATCTAATATATGTGAAGGATAGCATAAAACTGTCCCTATTTTTCTTATATATTCAATTTCTTGATCCAAATATTTGGGACTGACAATGTGCAATGCTCGTAAAAACATAGAAAAAAAAATTGATATTTTTATATTGAGATGGTGGCCTGAATAAAAATGGACATAAGTTTAAAATGTTGGTTGGTTTCCTATAAATATAAATTAGGTAAATAGCGTTTTTGTTTCATAGAATTCCATGTACAAGTTTGAGGGGAGTGGTGATAAAAGGGTTGCCCATTGGCATACCAAACATTTGTTTGATAAAATTCCCCATTGAATATAAACTTACAATCACAAATGCACAACCAAGTGAGTGAAATAATGAGACTTACAGGTATAGGTATTTCATGCTGGGTTACTTCGTTACTATGATACTCTATAATAGAATCTATAGGGACTTTAGTGAAAAAAAAAAGAGAACATACATCAAAACTAATGAATCGATCAGTGGGGCAAAAAGTAGTTTTGTTTAATTTATCAACTAACTCTAGAGAATTATACATATGAGAACCTGAGATAGTTCCAAGAACGGGGACAAGAGCTTAGTGATATATTTCGAAAGTTTATATGAAATTGAGCCAACAGTACTGATAATAGGTTGTATAGAATTATTTTCCTTGTGTGTTTTGACTAATTAGTACAATTAATGTAGCAAAGGAAATTTGACTGAACTATTAGCCCTGTTAGAATTGAATGGTGTGGAAGTGACAGGTGCAGAGTTTGATAAATTAGTCATTTCCCTTTTCATGTCAATAAGCTGATCACACAACTGTTGCATTTGACAACTCTGAGTATCCAGGCAGACAACAAATTATCATAGAAGTCTTCTCTCTACACCCTCAGCGTTGTCGTACTCGTCTCGAACAGAGCAACATGAGCTTACGCAACTACCAGCACTTGGGTTGGTTACAGTTACACACTTAAGTACGTACACTCTATCATAGACAATCTCACCTTCGAGTGGTTAACTTAACATCTTCACAAGATGAAAACCAATTCGGTTTTCCAGTCCACCAATTTTCCTGGGGTACTGTCATATTACAATATCTTATATATTATCCTATATATATATATATATATATATATAAAGATAAATGCCACGAAGGAAAAATAAACGAAGGAGTCTGCGAGATCTTTCGGCTGACAAGCCCTTTACTGAAGCAGCTACTGACAAAAATACGAGGAAAGACAAATAACAAGAAGGTTCGTATAACTGACAGATAGGGATTATAAAAGGATTAGTGCCTAGAATCCGACTCACCTGGAAGATAAGAAACCTTCCCAAACAAGCATAAACAAAGAGTGCAATTAAAGGTTTAAGGACAATCATCTTAGATACAATCTCCAGACAATTAAAGGATTATAGGTGACAGCTATACGGAACCTGGTAGACAAAACCATATTCACAAAAAATGACAGACATACATTACAATAAATTTTTTTTTTTTTTTTTTTTTTTTTTTTTTTTTTTTTTTTTGTTTTTTTTTTTTTTTTTTTTTTTTTAATAACTCTAAGGCAACTGATTTTTATTTAAGTCAGTAATTATATATTTGAGGTCATTCTTAAACATGTTACAGATACAAGGGTCTAAATGAAAAAGGCCACGACTAACATTGAAATTACAATGAAAAGTAGTTGTATTAAAGCAGATTCTAAAAGATTTCGTGATAAGACATCTCTTGACCGTGCAATTACTGAACTGTCAATCAATTAATTCGGTGGTTGTTTTCACTTAAATGAATAAATAATGCATTAGATTTTTGCCCAGTTTTTTAACAGAGTATTTATGCTGGCTTTAGCCTTACTTCTAAGCCCTTGCTACGACTGTCCGAGGTAGAATGAGGGACAATCCATACATGGAATTTTATATATTTTGATTTTGTTGTTCTTTCTCTGGGGCCATTTTTTATTAACATTCTTTTTAGTGTGTTATTATAGGAAGAAACAAGGTTGACATTAAAAGCTTTTAACAATGGTTTAATGGTTTCAAATCCGTTAAAATAAGGCAACTGAGAATGTTTCTTAGAATTTTCTTTCTGTGTGTTGTTTTCAGAATAAAACTTTTTGTGGGCTTTATTATAACAAATGTCTAATATATGTGAAGGATAGCATAAATCTTCTTTCCCTATTTTTCTTATGTATTCAATTTCTTGATCCAAATGTTGTGGACTGACAATTTCGTAAATGCTCGTAAAACATAGAGGAAAAAATTGATATTTTTATATTAAGATGGTGGCCTGAGAAGAAATGAACATAAGTTAAGTTGTTAGTCGGTTTCCTATAAATACTGAATTTACATTGAAATGGTTCTCTATGTATCAAAAACGTCTAAGAAAGGGAGGCAATTGTTTTTTCTAATTCTAGAGTAAACTTAATCGATGGTACCTGGTTATTTAAGTTAGAGAGTAAATCATTTACATCAATACCGACAGGAAGAACAGCTAAACAATCATCAACGTAAACGATACCACTTTACAGGAATATGAATTGATATTAGGTAAGTAGCGTTTTTTTTTCGAAGAATTCCATATACAGTTTGAGAGCAATCATTCTATCCCGGCTGATTGGAAGGACTCGCTGCGACGGGAAATTTACGAAAAACTACGTAGGACTACAGATGCCCTGAAAAGGAAACTCGACAGAAAACTAAAAAATCTTATTGATAGCAGTGATTGGACTAATTGTGCACGTCAAGATTGTGTTGTTAACTTATCTATAAACAAATAAGTGAAAATGTTGTGAGTGCGCTTGGATATGGTTTTATCTTTCTTTGCAACAAGTAGACCTTCGGCTCTAATGATTCTGGGTTCATCCCTAAGTAAATTTGAAAAATATTGTGATCTTCCTCAAAATCATGTCGACATGATTAAAGGTATTGTTTACGGAGCTGCCAATGTTAAGCATGAAAGTAACTTCCCTGCTCGCTATAAGAAAGTTTGACCGATCTTAAAAAAGGACAATACTATCCACATCACAAAAGCTGATAAGTCAAATAGTATAGTATTTTAGATAAAGCTGACTACATATCACGTATGCAAGCCCCTACTGGATGATGATGTGACTTATACTAAAAACTAACCAAAAAAATCCTCCTTCTTGATCAAGTCATAAAAAACTTCAATTAGCATAGTGAAAAAGTATCCTTAAAGATAAAACAGAACTACTAGGCAAATTTGTCAGTCAATTTCTCCTTCGCTACCTTACTTATATGGATTAGTCAAAACGCACAAAGAAAATAACCCTATGCGGCCTATTATCAGTACTGTTGGTTCAATTTCATATAAACTCTCGAAATATATCACTAAGATCTTGTCCCCGTTACTTGGAACCATCTCCGATTCTCATATATATAATTCTCTAGATTTAGTTGATAATTATACAAAATTGCTCTTTGCCCTACTGATAGATTCGTTAGTTTTGACGTATGTTCTCTTTTTTACTAAAGTCCCTATAGACTCTATTTTAGAATATCTTAGCAATGAACTAACTCAGCATGAATTACCTCTACCTATAAGTCACATTATTTCACTCACGAGTTTGTGCATTTGTGATTGTAAGTTTATATTCAATGGTGAATTTTATCAACAAAATTTTTGGCATGGCAATGGGAAATCCTTTATCACCATTGCTCTCAAACCTGTATATGGAATTCTTCGAAAACGCTACTTACCTAATATCATTCATATTCCTGTAAAGTGGTATCGTTACGTTGATGATTGTTTAGCTGTTCTTCCTGTCGGTATTGATGTATGATTTACTCTCTAACTTAAATACCAGTACCATCGATTAAGTTTACTCTAGAATTAGAAAAAAGACAATTGCCTCCCTTTCTTAGACGTTTTGATACATAGAGAACCATTTCAATGTAAATTCAGTATTTATAGGAAACCGACTAACAACTTAACTTATGTTCATTTCTTCTCAGGCCACCATCTTAATATAAAAATATCAATTTTTTCCTCTATGTTTTTACGAGCATTACGAATTGTCAGTCCACAATATTTGGATCAATTGAAATGGAATCATAAGAAAAATAGGGAAAGATTTATGCTATCCTTCACATATATTGAGACATTTGTTATAATAAAGCCCACAAAAAGTTTTATACTGAAAACAACACACAGAAAGAAAATTCTAAGAACATTCTCAGTTTTGCCTTATTTTAACGGATTTGAAACCATTAAACCATTGTTAAAAAGCTTTTAATGTCAACCTTGTTTCTTCCTATAATACACACTAAAAAGAATGTTAATAAAAAATGGCCCCAGAGAAAGCAACAACATAATATATAAAATTCCATGTATGGATTGTCCCCTCATTCTACCTCGGACAGTCGAGCAAGGGCTTAGAAGTAAGGCTAAGCCAGCATAAATACTCTGTAAAAAAACTGGGCAAAAATCTAATGCATTATTTATTCATTTAATGAAAACAACCACCGAATTAATTGGATTGACAGTTCAGTAATTGCACGGTCAGAGATGTCTTATCACGAAATCTTTAGATCTGCTTTAATACAACTTACTTTTCATTGTAATTTCAATGTTAGTCGTGGCCTTTTTCATTTAGAACCCTTGTATCTGTAACATGTTTAAGAATGACCTCAAATATATAATTACTGACTTAAATAAAAATCAGTGCCTTAGGAGTTATTAAAAAAAAAAAAAAAAAAAAATTATTGTAATGTATGTCTGTCATTTTTTGTGAATATGGTTTGTCTACCAGGTTCCGTATAGCTGTCACCTATAATCCTTTAATTGTCTGGAGATTGTATCTAAGATGATTGTCTTAAACCTTTAATTGCACTCCTTTGGTTTTATGCTTGTTTGGGAAGGTTTCTTATCTTCCAGGTGTGTCGGATTCTAGGCACTAATCCTTTTATAATCCCTATCTGTCAGTTATACGAAACCTTCTTGTATTGTCTTTCCTCGTATTTTTGTCAGTAGCTGCTTCAGTAAAGGGCTTGTCAGCCGAAAGATCTCGCAGACTACTTCGTTATTTTCCTTCGTGGCATTTATCTTTATTTATGGATTTATCACGTTCCTAACTTTCGTGATTCTTGTTATACATATATATATATATAGTATATATATATTTAATATATATATATTATATATTATATATATATATATATATATATATATATATATAATATAATTTTATATATTATATATTTGTAATAAATGTCTCGTATCATCAGTGAAAATATAGGGATGTGACTTTCTGGTACTCCTAAAATGGCCATTGTGTGGCAGGACGAGATTATTACAAACAAAATCTATGGCTGAAGACCGTTTATTACTGAAGGGAGGAATTTACATAAAACTCTGGAACTTAGCTTGGATGAGCTATATTTATGATTAAATTATGTGAGCAGCAATTCACACCTTAAGGGGTGTAGGGGAATCAAGTAGGTCCAGAAATAAAATGAAGATGGTTCATTGCAGGTCCACCGGAACACATGATAAAAAATGAACCAGACACAGAGATATGATTTGCCACAGAGCGCATACTTAAATAAGAGTGTCGTACCCAAGGGTTCCCAAATATCCTCTGACAAGCAGGGTCGATATTTGTCCGCCAAGTGATTGCATTCTATCATCAGTACTAAGGCGATGGACACGTGGGAAACATTACACATTAATTTCTCTTAGTATTTCATATCACAGCTCACTCACAGAGTGCATAGAATGACTGGGAGCTTACACAGAAAGGAATACTACGTTGCTTGATTAACTAGGAGACGTTTGAATATCACTACTAGCATCTCAAGGGGAATTAATTACAGCACTGAACCAAAATTGGGGAGTGAGAAGCTGAGCGAAAGAAGGGGGGAGTCGCCTTGGAAAGAATGAAACAAATACAGACTAAGGCAAAAATGATTTGGTGGCTGCACCCGAAATTATTCTCTACAATACCTGGAAATCCGTGGTCTTGTTGTCTTCTCATTAGTGGATCGATCTGTGCACTTTGGAACACATGTGGGATCCCTAGGGGAAGCAGGGGAGCAAAAAAGGGGGAAATAGTGTTCTGCAGGTGAGAGGCGTTTTGAACTTCTGAGAGGGGGGGGCAGTCGCCTTCTCCTTTTCAAATCTCTCTGGCATCGAGAGGTTCCACCCCTTGCAGCAGGATACCTGTGAGATTAATTCCAGGCGGCCAATAAGAATAGAGGAGATGGTTTTAGAGAGAACGATGGCTTATAGTTCAGAGGGGCAACTCGAGAATATGAAGTTCCTTTATAAAAGGGTATTTTTACTTAGTTATGGCTAAAATTCTGAACAATATATATATATATATATATATATATATATATATATATATATATATATATATATATATATATATATATATATAGTATATATATATATACTATATATATATATATATATATATATATATATATATGTAATATATTCGACTTCTAGTGTATGATATGCATATATTGATATACTGTACTCTGTTCGTGGAATATGAATTATTACTTTCCATGTAAAAAAAAAAAATTCGTCTTCCTTGATGTAATATTTGAGTTTCCATCTACTCTCGAAATTGCTATTTATTAGATGCTTGCAGAAAATGTGTTGCTCAAATTTCTTTGGAAATTGGAAGAAAGTTGTATCTGTAGAGTTTCTATTACTGAATTGCATAGCAATACTACCCTTATTGAGAACGTGTACAAACGTCATTAAAATACATTATAAAGTTGCTAGAGTACAGATAGGGAGTCACTTGAATTTTTTTTTCTACCGTTGTGGTAGTAATGGTGCTACATGCTACTAGTGGCAGATCTAGAAATCTTTCATTGGGGCACTTAGGATTATCATATATCTTATATATATATATATATATATATATATATTATATATATATATATAATATATATATATATATATATATATATATATATACGGAGGGGGACCCAAAAGTAACCAGAATTGTGTCATAGAATTTTATTCAGTTATTGTTTTACATGTTTACAGTCTTATCACCTTCAAAGTATTCTCCTCCATTGAAGCAATTGCACTTATCCAGACGTGTTTTTTCCACTGTTGAAAGTAATTCTGGAACTCTTGTGAAGGTATGGCTTTTAATGACTCCGTCGTTTTCGTTCTGAAGCTCTTCATTCGGGGGAACAAAAACAAAAAGAAGTCACAGGGAGCAAGATCGGGGTGAATAGGGAGGGTGGGTAAGTGGGGTCATGCCATTCTTGGTCAGAAACTGTCTCACACTCAAGGCGGTGTGCGCTGGTGCATTGTCGTGAGACGGAGACGCCCCCGACCTGTGGCAAGTGGAGGGGGGGTGGTGGCTTCATCACGACAATGCACCAGCGCACACCGCCTTGAGTGTGAGACAGTTTCTGACCAAGAATGGCATGACCCCACTTACCCACCCTCCCTATTCACCCGATCTTGCTCCCTGTGACTTCTTCTTGTTCCCCCGAATGAAGAAAGCCCTCAAAGGAAAACGTTTTGCAGACGTTGAAGAGGTTAGAAGAAAACGACGGAGTCATTAAAGCCATAACTTCACAAGAGTTTCCAGAATTACTTTCAACAGTGGAAACACCGTCTGGATAAGTGCATTGCTTCAAATGGAGAATACTTGAAGGTGATAAGACTGTAAACATGTAACAATAACTGAATAAAATTCTATGACACAATTCCGGTTACTTTTGTGTCCCCCTCGTATATATATATATATATATATATATATATATATATATATATATATATATATATATATATATATATATATATATAATGTATATATGTGTATATATATAATATATATATCTATATATATATATATATATATATATATATATATATATATATATATGAATAACTTGATCACGAAGTATATAAAACGTGATGCTATATAAAGGTTTTTTGCCACGAACGAAAAAATGAAAAAGCGAGATAGCCAGTACTTTTGGTCCTGTTCGGACTCTTTACTGAGGCAAACTCAGTAAAGGGTCCGAGTAGGACCGAAAGTACTTGGCTATCTTGCTTTTTCATTTTTTCCTTCGTGGCAAAAAACCTTTATATATATATATATATATATATATATATATATATATATATATATATAATATATATATATATATACGTATGCACCCACAAATATATAGTTGTTGTTGTTGAAATAATCATTAACTTAACAAATTTCCCTGCTAATAATGATTTATTGAGAGGTAACAATGTTCTGTTATTTATATCCATGGGGTTGGGGCACGTGACCTGGTGGCCCCCCCTAAATCCGCCACTGCATGCTACTGCATTCCTTGGGGAGTGACAGCGGCTTGGGTTTTAACACAGCATATCCCAAAGCAAAGGTGAAACCTTTGCAGATGATGTGAGCTCTGAATGTCTGATGAGCTCTCTTATGGCCAGTGGCAATTATATAGATCCGGTTAGTCTTTTTACAATGGACTTCTACCACGGCGGTAGTAAACATTGTCACCTTTTTGTTACTGCCTCAAGAAATGCATTTGGCTGCGGCCGCATTTAAAAATCTCACGAAATTTTAATGTTCCTCGACCCGGTTGTATAACATCATAACATTTATTCCTAAAACCCTCCCAGGCATTATGGGAGATTACCTTGAAATTTTCCTTCACGTGGAATTCACTTACTCTATATATGACTAAATAAAGAATAGAATAGAATAGAATAGAATAGAATAGAATAAAATAAAATAGAATCTAGATTCACGCCAAAGGCCAAGCACTGGCATCTATGAGGTCATTCAGCGTTGAAAAGGAAATTGACAGTAAGGACTTGAAAGGTGTAACAGGAGGAAAACCTCAAAAGCAGTTCCACTACGAACAATTGTTAAGAGAGGGTGGGAGTCAGATGGAAGAAAGAAAATATGATCGGAGGTGCAGGAAAAAGGAATTAAAGAGGTTGCAGCTAGGGCCGAAGGAACGCTGTAAAGACCCTTCAGTATCGCCTACAGTGCACCACTTGAGGTGCACTGATGGCGCTGCTCGCCCCCACCCACCCCCCAAAAAAAAGGGCATGACTAAAATACTCCAATTCTTAACATTGTTAAACTCTAGTCGAAGAGTGACAATGACAAATTTAATCAACCGATCTGGTCAAGACTAGCTCTTCCAACTAATAATTTTCCACTTAGTTAGAAAGGAGAAATTATGGGTCCTCACAACAACAATGGGCTCGTTTTCATCGCCATCACGCCCCCAACACCCCGTGACGCAAATGGCCTCTGAAACTCTACTCATGTCTCCTGTGCTGCGTCTTGCACAAAACTCGTCTCCCTTTTCTTATTTCTCATCCAAGTAAGTCCTCCTCCTCAGCTCAGCCGACGCTTTATTCTCGTCTGGATGGTGCGAAAGAAACCCTCTTCATTTCCGTCACCATCATCATCACTTAAGCAACTTCCGTGTTTTTTTTGTTCTTGGTTATGATTTCTAAATCTTGTCCTGGAGTCTGACTCCCTTAAATCAACGCAATCTTTTAGTTTCCTTGCCAAACCATGATTCATATCCATATCAGCCAATATACAAGATTTACCTATAATATGTTTGCAATTTCCGTCTTTTTGACTTCTAAATCTAATTTAGACTGCACATTGTTTAATTCGCCTATTTAAGTCTCTCACTAAACTCTAACCCATTGTTCCTAAATTATCTGAAAGATTCAAGCTCATAAATACTTTCTCGGCCTATTATTATTTCGGCCTTATGTGCTACTATGACCTAATTCATTTTATTTTTTATTCTTATCTGTCTAGATATATATGCATTCTATCAAGCAAGCTTTGCCAATCTTCTGGTGCTCTGGTGATGAAGACAGCATTATCTGCATATTCTACCCTGCCAAGTTTCAATTATTTCCGATCATCAGTATCCGGCCAATTTTTTTCATTATAAAATGTAATAACTTACCTTATCTTATTTCTTTTTATTTGAATAGGATCATAGGGTTACAATAATTAGAGGAACTGAAGACATTTACTGAAAGTTTTTGGGTAACTTGACATATTTTGATTTAGTTTTAATGCGTTAAGTCTGTATCATAAAAAACAAAGCCACACGGAAGGTGATTTGCTTTAAAATGATGAAATATACTTCTTGAAAGTGCTAAATCTTTATACCAGAGTGGATATTAAAAGAAGAAAAATAGAGTGGTTAAACAGAAGCTGAAAATACTGAGAAAACAAACCAAAAAACTAGCTTACCCGAGATTTCGTTGGAACGGAAACCATGATAGGAGCCGGGATTTAACCAACAAAGATTTCTCAGAGAATGAACTTAACGATATCGAGCCAAGTCGATACATTGTTAAAGCTAATGAAAAGCTAAAGAAGATAATGGAAAGCCAAGGCTTTAGCAGTGGCATAGCTAAGGGTGGGCATGGGCGGGCACGTGCCCAGCAACGAGAATCCCATGTCCACCCAGGTGCCCACCCCACTGGCCACGGAACAAACTAAGGCATCTCTGTTGAAGAAATACTTTCAAATATAATAATGTTTTCCCTCAGCTTGGAATCAACTTCATATGTGTCTTAAATGCATGCTCATTTAATTTAGTAACGTTCTTAAACCAACTCCACACCTCTTCATAACAATGAAGATCTCAAACATGAGTTGTACTCTGCAAAACGCATGTTAGAAAGATGCTTCAAAGACGTAAGTGACACTGAAAGGTGTAAAGCTCTGTTAAACTTACTGAAAATTCTTAATCCATATGACGAGGCATTTCCTGAACTCTGCAGACTAGCCAAAATTTCTGTGTTGTCAGCTTCAGCAGAGAGAAGCTTATCTGCTCTGAATTAATTAAGACTACTCGCAGAAATGCAATGGGTAATGACATATTAAGTAATCTTGCCGTATCAATTGAAAAGTCTGTGAGTTTAAAAAAAAAAAAAACTAGATTTAGAGGAATTTGTAGATCGGTTTGCAGAAAATCATATATATATATATATATATATATATATATATATATATATATATATATATATATATATATATATATATTATTTCGTTCATCCGTTTAATTTTTTATCAAAAGTACTGTAAGCTGTAAGGACGGCATTTCTGCCGAAATGTCTGTCCTCCCATTGTACACATACCTTTATATATGTTACAGTCAAAGTGTGAAACTAGCCATTTCATGTAATACCTGGAAATTTTCAGTCGTTTCACGAAATGACCATTTCACTCGGTCATTTCGTGAAACAGACTAAAATATTCAGCTATTACGTGAAATGGCTGGAAAATTGGTGTCTTCATTACACAACCTGGCTAAAACTGTTTAGGGAGGGAGGGAGGGAGGGAGGGAGGGAACTTTTGAGGTAGGGAGATTTTAGTTGCTATTCAGTTTTTCTACTGTATTGTACAGGTTATAAACTTTCCTGCCGGTGTGTTGCAGATTGTAATGGCTCAGTGTAATTTTGAAATCAAGTTACAGAAAAGCGCTTTTTCAAAAATATCATCAGTTGTAAAAAGAAACTTGATTGCTAAAGAAGAGTACTACAAGACAATTGAAGACCTGAAGACAGCTGCCAGGGATCCATCTTCGAAGTCTCGTCATGGAGAGAGATTTTATTATCTCTTATTATCGTTTCCGTACATACTTGAACTGAAACAGTCAGCTGGTGCAAGTAGATATTTTGACACAGTAGTTTAGATTTTTTGTGAATGTACCTATTTATCGTGAGAAATTACTGATTAGTGCAACTATGAAATATTTAATGAATTTAATATCTCATTCATGTTTTATGAAGTTCTTATTTCAAAAATTACAAACATATATCATATATTCATAAAATTACAAACAACAACAAAATAAAACATTACTATCTGCAGAACTTTGTTTGAAAACCCTAATGTAACCACGTACTCATAATTCAGATTTTGCAATCACACACACACACACACACACACACACAGGTATGAAGTTCTTCAGTGTGGAGAC
>NC_061097.1:12972886-13075386 GCF_015104395.2 Macrobrachium nipponense | reverse complement strand
ATGCCCAGCAGTGCCAGACTTAGAGGAAGCATGACTGGGCATGTTGACAGTGAAGCTAAACAGGAGCAGGGTGCTGTCCCTCCTACAGAGGAATTACCCAAAATCAAGCAAGCACTAAAGGAAGGGAACACACAAATACTCATATTCATTTCAACTAACAGCTGAATAGTTCCCTTATCCTCATTTAAATCTGCCTCAAATCTATTTATCTTGCTATCCTGAGGTAAGAGAGATGCTTGCGGTGGGGCTGGATAACAAAAATATGAAGCCTGACTGCAAGGCAGAGAGGGGAAGGGGAAGGGGAATGGGCTTAATCTGTCTCACTCTTACCAGCAATAAATTTAGCAACACCATACTTAGCAATAATACAGTTTTGTAAGTCTCTCTTCTCATTCACATATTACACCAATTTTCCATCCAACAATAGAACTCCCACCTCCATGGACTTTGAAAAGAGTAAAAATATGTACTGCTCTATCATATTTTCTAAAAAGAGATATGACAAGAACAGTGATGTACTGCCAACATGCGTTAGAACACATCAGAAGAAAAGGAGATCAACATATGATCTATACAGATGGATAAACAAAAACAACACTGGAGTAATAGCTTCAGCATTCTCAAAAGATGTATTAGTTAAAATCTTCCCCCAATATCATCAGAATGCACTGTGGAACTCGAAGCCATACGAATAACACTAGACATAATATCTTGAGAAGAAAGCAATATCCACCAGAGTTTTCAGTGACTCACAAAGTGCTATTGATGCTGTAAATAAGTAAAAGTCTCCAAATCACCTTGTACAAGAAATCCACATAAAAATACATCAACTTATTCAATCAGGACTACTAATAAAAATATGCTGAATTCCAGCACATGTGGGAATTGAAGGAAACAAAAGTAGATACAGCTGCCAAATTAGCTTGCACTACTCCATCAACAATGACACATGCCCCAGTATCAGACTGGATAACCTCTATAAAGCCCTTTAATATATCAAGACTGGCAAACAGATTGGACATCAGTGCCAACTACAAACAAACTGAGACACATAAAAAGTGAAGTTCATTCATGGATGTTGTCATCTCAAAAAGAAAGAGCTAAAGAAGTTGTATCAACAAGACCAAGTATAGGCCATACTAGATTTTCACATGGTCATTTGATGTCAAATACACATCCAGACCCAATGAAATGTAGTACATGCCAGACAACAATGACTGTCCAACACTTATTAGTTGATTGTCCAATTTGGAACCATCGAAGAAACTTATATTTTAGAAACTCAACATTAAAAGGCATTCTTGCTGAAGCAAAGATTTCTTATTGTTAATAGGATCACCACGTTCCAAAGTAAAACCGGTTTCCTAAATAAAGTCTAAATTTTGTTTTTTTTTCAGGATTAATTGCTGAAAACCAGCCAGAGAAGAGCCATTATTAGGTTCAGAGGTCTGGATAAACTAATCGTTTATAATAATTATTTTTTATATTCAAAAAGCAAGCATAAACAAAATCCAAAGTCACAGACAGACCAAAAAACAGCAACATAAAATGGGACCAATTTTACTTTTCATGAGCACCAGTTAATTACATGTGCAACAGGTTACAGTCTGCCAGCCAATGTTTTGTACCTACAGGTACCCTGGTTGAGGGTGGGGGAAGTAGATGGACATACACTGGTAGATACAGGAACCAGGAAAAACCTTCAAAATTTGCTATACTTACATGTCTACCTTTGCTGCCACTGAAGGTAGAGCAATACAATGGAGAGGCAAGCTTAATTTCAAAGCATTATCAATACCTTTATATTACTAAGACAAAACATTATGTTACATTGACAAGATAAACAGACCATAAAGACCAGATAATAAATAAAAAGATGAACTGCTATTGAGTGACTGGTTAACAACACTATTCAGCTGACAACTTTACACAATTAACAGAAAATCTTATGACAAATAACTTGTGAGCCAAACACACTAAAACAAAAATCTATTTCTGGGCGAGGAAGCCGTGTCGCCCAGTGAAATATGTCTGCTTTAGCACTATTTCTAGTAAAATATTGCTATAATACCAGAGAACTGCTAAATTGGACATGTCAGAAGCTTCTGACTCGCTCACCTATATAAAAGGTGTCGGTATAAAACTGGGGCGAGTGTTAAACACTACCACAGCAACCCCTCCAATTAGCCTTTTCCTCATCAAAAGACCCTAAATACGGGGAGCGACCATAGGTCACACCTAGCTACCCGTTGAAGGCGTCTGTGACGTCATACTTATCGATAGCAATAAAGCTTGGTGCACTGCAAGGGGGGGGAAAAAACAAAAAAAAACTAGGGGGGGATTTCACTGGGCGACACGGCTTCCTCGCCCAGAAATAGATTTTTCCTACGTCAAAATCCCTTTTCTGGCTCAGCCGTGTCGCTCCGTGAAATTGTACCAGAGAAACACCAAGCTACATCACCCTGAAACGAAATAGAATATTAAACTTGTATAAATTAACACCGATACACCAAGTCAAATAACAAAGAAATGTGCTGCGGTAGAATGTTAATAATGCTGGGCATAATGGAAAATATTCATATGACACAAGGACAGTACTATATTGATGTTGTAGCAGGAGACACTGACCTCCCTACAGCTATTGCATGATATTTAAGATCCTCCAAAGACTTAAGGCAATGCTTTGGAAAACCCAGTGTGACTTCCAACCAGTATACTTCTTCAGTTCATCAAAGTACATATATTTGAAGAACTTTACAGAAGTGTTATAGACCGAATACCACGCGCTTTGGGAAAGGACCCTGGGGCTGACTTTCTTGGTAAAATACAAAAACTGCTGCGCAATGCCCTTTAGAGATATGGTACCACCACCGCCCCACATTTGAAAAAGGGGGGAGGAGGGCCTTCGGAAAAGGTAGATGTTCCAGATAAATAGTCCTTAGGAGTTTTAACAGGACATAAAGAAGGATGTTGCGGAATCGGAACAACCTTCCATGGTGATCACCTTACCAAAGGGTTCTTATTCTTAGCAATAAAATATTTATTTGGTGAAAGCAACACGTCACCCGAGGAAAGGAATTCTATATGCCTTGGTCACTAGGTAAAGATGACATCTGCGATGTTCTGGCACCTGAAGCCAGACTTAATAAAAACAGTGCCTTCTTACGCAAAAGGGTTTGGCAATCACATTTGAAATTGTCTGTTTTAGAGTCTAACCTGAGAGCATCGTTAAGAAACCATGGACACTGACGACGGCCCTGTGAATAAGCCGCAGGTGTGCATAAGCCTTGGGATTGGGGTTGGGGTGAAATAAGACTCAGACAGATTTATACCAAACCGAGAAGAAAAATCTTTCTTTTTCAGAGCTGATTTAGTGGTTGTTATTGTTGGCAACTGCCAAGCCTTGTTCGAATAAAGTCCTGAAGAATGTTATAGCCACGTCATTGTCATTACTTTGACATTTGATTCCCTGAGAAATGTAGGCAATTGTTTAACTGCTGAACCATACTGTCGAAGTGTAGATTCTCTTTTGTCTGACTCCAAGAACAAAATGTTCTGTGGATCAATGTCCCCTACCCTCCTACCTGCAAACTTCATGAAATCCATAAAGATAGGGTTTTTGTGAGACCTGAGGAATCGAACACAGGTCACCGTTTGAACTTGTTGCGACAGCCTCAAGTCCGGGGAGAGGGTGAGGACGAAGACCTAGTTCCAGGAGAAGGGGAAACCAATTGTTCTTGGGCCAGTAAGGAGCTATGAGAGCCACCTGACTTTGAAGGATTTCAACTTGTGCAGCACCTTCAGAGAAGGTTCACTGGAGGGAATAAATAACCTCCCTCCACTGGTTCCAACCTATACTCAGGGCGTCCGTAGCGTATGCTAGAGGGTCCATATTTGGGCTACGTAACAAGGCAGCTTGTGGTTTGCCCCTGTAGCGAACATATCTACTTCCATACCCGGTACTCTCCTACAAACCCTCTTGAAGGATTCCTGGTCCAGTGACCATTCTGATTCCAGGGGGACTGACCGGGACAGTGCGTCTGCTACTACATTGTGGACTCCTGCCAGATGGGTAGCCGATAGATGCCAGGTGTTCTTGTCAGCTAGAGAAAAAGTTGCTATCAGCACGTGGTTCACATGACTTGACTTTGAACCACCTCTGTTTATACCGTGTATCACTACCGCACTGTCGAGAGCCCAATCTGATATGAGTCTCCTCCGGAGGACGGAGCTTCATTAAGGTCAGAAACCACTGCCATAGCTTCCAGGATGTTGATGTGGAACTTTTGGAACTGAGTGACCAGTACCCTGAACCTTGTCGTGGTGTGAATAACCTCCCCAACCTGAACAGTGATGCGACTGTATGCACCAGTAGGGACGGGGGAGGGAACTGCAACTGTAACTCTTTGGCTAGGTTTTTCGGCCATTGCCCATGGACGTAGACGTTCCTTGGGAATCAGAGGTACCCGGCCGACTTGTCGCGACACTTGGCATTGGCCTTTGAACGTCAAACTCGATTGATGTCCTTGAGCTTGGCTTTCAACAAGAACGTCCGTGACTGAGGCAAATTGGAGCGAGCCTAGGAATCGTCTCCTGATTCCTTCTCGAGCCTTTTGCATTTAAGAATTGGCTTGTTACCTTGGCATCCCCTTCCCTGATGGAATGGAAAGATTGTGTGAATCCAAGCCCCAATGGATACCTAGCCACTGGAACTTGGATTCTGGGGCCAATCGGGACTTGGTCCTGTTGATCTTGAAACCTATATATTCAGGAAAAGATATGACCTCGTCCATGGCTTTCATATACTTGTCTTTGGCCATCTCCCAGATTAGCCAGTTGTTTAGGTACGCCACCACCAATAAAACTGAGACCTTAGCTCCTGCACCACTACCTCCGCCAGTTTCGTGAAACCCTTGGGGCTATATTCAGCCCGAAGGGCATCACCTTTGAAGGATAGGCTTCTTTCCCTAGTTTGAAGCCCAGGAATGGATGGAAAGTGCCGAGCCATCGGGAACATGATAATAGGCGTCTGTAAGATCTATAGAGGTGGTGACGCCCCCACGAGGAAGTAAGGCCCGTACCTGAGAGATGGTCAGCATTTAGAACTTGTCGCAAGGAATGTACAAGTTTAAACGGGACAAGTCTAAGATCACCCTTCTTTGGTCGGTCCCTTTCTTTGGGACACTGAATAGACGACTCTGAAATTTCAAGTTCTTGTCCCGGAGACTGCTCCCTTCTGGAGAAGATACCCTGGAGTAATCCATCAACCCTTGGGTTGGATGCTGATAGATGGATACTATGCTTTCGGCTCAGCTGCTGAACCCCAACGATGTTAAAAGAGATATAGCCTGCCCTCCTATTTGAGGAACTTCATTGAGATGATGAGGGTCAGGTTCCTTTTCTGACCATGCACCTCTAGCTCGCCCTTGGCTCCGGTTCCTCCACGCTGACGAAAGGGGCCTCTAGCCCTGCAACCCCTAGCAACCTTGGTAAAAGGTTGAAATACCCGATTCTCATAGACCGGGTTAAAAGCAGGCGACACTGAATACAGTGGTGGAACCTGTTGGCTAGCCGACGGCAAAAGGAAGACAAATTTGATGCTGTTGCCGAGGCTGAGCCTTAGAAGATGAAGGTTGGGGAACTTGCTGAATTAGAACAGCTTGTAGCACAGGATGCTGTTGCGGAACTTGGAAAGGTTGGTACCTTCTTTGACCCTTCCTAGCCCTAAAACTGGAGGAAAGAAGACTCCAATTTCCTTTTGAAAGGAATGCCCCAACGCAATCTGATGCTTTTGATTAAAACATAATGCCTTGTTCTGAACCTTGTTTACTGCGAAGCTGGGAAGAGATCTGCACCCCAGATTGAGAAGCCAGAAGCTCGTTGGGTTCGTGCCTGATCGTAGCCTCGGATAAAACAAACATGCTTCCTGCCATTTCTCTTAGTAACCGGAAAGCCGTACGAGTCACATTGCATGCTTAAAAGTAACTACTCGCAATGACCTTAAACAGCGGTTCATGAGCGTACTCCAGAGCCGCCGTCTCCGTCATCACTAGAGAGTTTAAGAGACCTTGCAAGAACGTGTCCTAGCATCAAATTCGGCTTGGATCAGTGCGTCTGACAGAGGCGCTTACTAAACAAGTTGATTGCACAGTTTGGCTTAAGCTTGCCTACCAAGAATGTAACCGGCAAACTTCCCACAAATTCTCCCTACCTGGGAGTAGCAATGATGTGGATCTGTCTTGCTAGGCTGGGGCTCTTCCCACGAGTCACTGCCTGAAGGGTAAGTCCTGCTACCTTTTATGTAAAAGGTAAGGGAGTTCCCGTCATCAGACGTAAAACATCGTGAAAGGGCTTTTAAATGCTGTTACCTTAGTATTTGAACAGATCCACTTCTAGGCTCCATATCCATACTTGATGAGCCTGATTGCTAGAAAGGATAACAGTCCCCTTGGAGACCTTGTCCTTCCTAATCGAAGCTGCCTCTATAAGCCTAACATAACCTCTAAATGGTGGTCATAACCTTTCGGGGAAGAACTCGAAATCCTCGAGTCTACGTGTACCACAACCTTCTGCAGTCAACATCCCGCTAACAAACGGAGCGAAGTTCGCTACCCTCCAAGGATCACCAGGGTGGAACGGAGGGAGCGTGGACCCGTCAGGCATGCTCTGACCTTGCACCAAGTTACTAGGAGGTGCCAGAACTGCCGACTCCTGTCTGAGACCTGCAATCAGGGACTCCTGTGGACCTAAACTTTTAAAAAACACCCTTTCAACTTGCTGCGACTGAACTGACTAAGCTAGCAAGACCACTGACCTGATTTAAAATATTCGTGTTGAACAGGTCTTTACCGACTAAAGTGGAACCTTCCAGCCCTCCCTACGGTACCTTATGAGGTATCCGATCTCAAGACGTTGAAGGGATGGGACTTGAGGGGCAATGGGAAGAGTTCTCTCCTTAAGGCTTGGATGTTTGCAGACTTGAGAAAAAAAACAAAATCTCAGGGCCTAGGTTTACTTGATGTGGATGAACCTCTGGCACCTGCCCAGGCCTTCTGGCTTTGTGGTCGTCTGATTGGCTTTTGTAAGCAACGGTTTTTTTTTTTTTTTTTTTTTTTTAAAACCCGAAAGGGTTTTCTCTTTTTGAATTCTAGGGAAATAACAAGAGAAGGAATGCAACCTGGGAGGGGGCAAACCTCCTGTGAAACCCATTGAAGGAATTGGGAGTAAAGGGAGGGAAGAAGAAGAATCAGGAGTCAACTCGAGGAAAGACCCCGGGCTGAAAAAACAAACTAGGAGCTAGCCTCATTAACACTGTTACCTGTAAACCATATTCTAGTGTAAACGGGTGCAAAATCTCACTACTTCAAGTGAGGAACTACTTGCCAAACCAACCAAGGTCAGCAACTCTGCATGCTTGCTGGTTCCATAAACTGAATCTTGAATTGATTTGATTAAGTGGTTATTGCGACTTTTGGGTCAACGTATCTGGCAGCTTTACCTGGGCTGGGAAGGCTGCCAATATTTGAGGTAGAATATAAGGCTTACTTAGCTTTACCCTACGTTCTGTCCAAAAACCTCCCAAAACCCAGATCGTGAGGGCGGTGGAGAGGTGCAGCAATGCTTAACAGACTGCTCCGTTCTGTAATGCAAGGAATGTGTCAATTTCGGAGTAAAATCTTTGAACATTATCCGTTACATATGTTAGATTAATTAATGTAATTTAATTTAAAGAAATGTTTAATTGATTTTTTAATTTGATTGATTTATTTATTTCATTTTTTTAGTTTATTTATTTTGTTTATTTTTTATTTTTGTTTATTTATTTTATTTATGATTGAGTGATTTGATTTTTTTTTTTTTTTTTTTTTTTTTAACCATAACAAAAGTATAGGTTGTAATATAATTCCATCACAATCTGCATTAGAACAAGCCGTGCGGTAACCTGTTGTTTACAAGGCGTTAGCAGGCAAAGCAGTTTTCGTGATGCCCAGACATACTGGAACCGGAAAGCAATACCTGCGAACGGGGCTACGGGGCATGGTCCCGGTAAAACATTGCCTGGTTGCAACGGGAATCCTGTAGACCGGCAAACCCAGACACTGAAGTGGCTGTAAGTGCAATTAATATATAAGAACAATTGCCCCCCCCCCCCCCCCCACAGACTTATTAGGATTTTATTATGGATAATAATGTCATATGCCGGAGGCACTCAGGACTGAAATAATCACAATATAAAAAATAAAAATATAGTATATTATATTTCCATATATTTACGTCCCAGGGGAACTGTGTAATAATTAAAACAAACAACGGGAGCTGTATATGGAGGTGGGAGTGGGGGGTACACGAAGTAACCCCCCCCGGGGACGGGACGGGCCACATGAACTCGCAAGTTCCGTCCGGGCAAAAAAGAAAGGAAAATATGATTATATACTATATATATAAATATATATTCATATATTTGACGTCCCGGGGACTTGGGTAAGAAATAAAACCCACCCGGAGCTTTTATGAACCCGGGGTGGGGGGTGGTAACGGAGGTAAACCCTGGGACGGCCACATGAACCCGGCAAGTTCAAGGTCCGTGGCAAAAAAAAAAAAAAAAAAAAAAAAAAAAAAAAAAAAAAAAAAAAAAAAAAAAAAAAAAAAAAATAAAAAAAAAAAAAAAAAACAAAAAAAAAAAAAAAAAAAAAACAAAAAAAAAAAACAAAAAAAAACTAAAAATAACAAATCAATCATATCTTCCGCCTACGGAAGAGTAACTTCCGTAAACATAGGCCCTCAAACAACCTACCCCGGAGAAGAAGCCGGAATTCTAAAAGCCGCCTTATGCAGAGCGGGAAATGTTTTTAAGGCGGATGGAATGTAAGCTCCGGGAGCTGAAAGAAGACAGGAGCGCCAACAAAATCCACGGAAGCCGAGGCTGCATACGCCAAAGCATCAACTCAACTCCGGAGGCGGTCGGCTGAGAAGCGGACACCCTACTAACATAAGGTCCTGGCAGGGACCCTCTACATCCCCCCCTTCTGGTGGCTGGGAACGGGCTTGTCAGCGGGACAACCGATGGCGGAGAGGAGCACCCAAACTACTGGGGGACCCCACGTGAGGGGGGAGGGAGGGAGGGCTAGAATGGGGTTTCCTTTTTGGTGACGATCACCCGTTGAGCAGCGTACCCTCGCAAATAAAAGATCACGAGGAAAACGCAAGGCAAGAGCCTATGTAGGCTAAATCCTACCTAACATATCCAACATTATACATCCAACATATACACTAGAGAAAAATTAAAATCAAATTACTTAAAAGCTAAAAGAAAACTCATGCTTTAACACGGGGGAAAATGAAAAAATAAACTTACTTAAAAATAAAAATAAAACCGCAATGAAGGCCACTCGCTAACGGTGGGCGCAAAACAAAAAAGGGAAAAAAATACTTGCCTACTGACAAAACGATAAAAAACGGCAAGCTGACGAAAAGAAAAAAAAGGGTGAAAATTCGTTGAATGAAAATAACCAAACTTGCAAAAAATTAAACAGGGGGGGGGGGGGGGGGGGGGCGGGGGGGGGGGGGTGGTGGATAAACGGCGAAGCACGAAATAAAGAAACGTGCCAAACAACGTTTAGGCATATCGATAAGTATGATGTCACAGACGCCTTCAACGGGGTTAGCTAGTGTTTTTGGGGGGGGGGTGGGGGGGGGGGGGGGAACCTTTTTTTATGGGTCGGCTCCCAGTATTTAGGGTCCTTTTGATGAGGAAAAGGCTAATTGGAAGGGTTGGTTGCGGTGGTAGTTGTTAACAACTCGCCCCAGGATTTTTATACCGACACCTTTTTTATATAGGTGAGCGAGTCAGAAGCTTTCTGAAACATGTCCAATTGTAGCAGTATCTCTGGTGACTTATAGCCAATAATTTTACTAGAAAATAGTGCAAATTTAAAAGCAGAAATTATTTCGCGGGGTGAGGCGAACACGGCTGGAGCCCAGAAATATACTTATTGCTTAGCATAAAAAAAACAAAAAGATTATTAATATTTAAAATTACAAACATTTATCTTCACCAACCTCAGACCTTTAACTAGCAAATCAACTGGAAAAGCCAGTTCAGGATAACATACAACTATCAAGGAATATAACTTCAGTTGGCTTTGGAAGACTTCAAAAAGCAAGGTCTATCTTACTATGAAATGCCAGGAAAAAAAAAAATAATGAAATGTGCCAAATCTTGACAAAGACAAAGGATAAAGCAGTACCCCCAAACCACAAAATTCACCTTTCAACTAAGTAGTATTCCACTCACTGAGGACATGGGAACAGGAAAAGGCACAATATATGTAGGATCATCTTGGTCCTGCAACATTAAACTTCAAAACCCTACATTGGCAAGGAATCAACCAGCACAAACAGGTAATAGTTGTAAAAAATAACAATGAAGGTTAAATGAAAAGAAAAATTTTCGCCAAAAAAAAATATGGTAAAAACTGAGGACAAATTGTTAGCTGTCGCCCTTAAGTCCATGTTACTGGGATTTCTGGGGTGGGGGAACCCAGTAAACAATTCGTCAGAGGAATAATGGCCAACAGGTTAAAAAAAAACACCATCAGTTTCAAAGAGTAAATTAATATTTGTCACATGAATACATACATAAAAAGTGTTGATATTAACTCCCCCTGACAAGGGAAATCCAGAATGGACAGACGGCTTGGCTTGCATTCAACTTCTAAAATTTGGAAAAACAAAAAATTTTCTAATTTTCTTTTATGCTTGGAATGCCTTTTAAAATTATATTCTGGGCGGTACAAAGTAACATCCATAGTCAAGTTGTTGTTAAAAATCCCCTGTTGATCTTCTCAAACAAACAATACTAACGACGCAGGACCCCTCCCATCCTTCCTCTGGGCCCTTCGGCCTCGTGTGGCTCTGGGGCTTGGGTATTTCAACCACTTCTTCTTCTTCTTCCTTCTTTGTTTTCTTCGTCCCTTCCTTTCCTTTGTTTCTTGAGGCTGGATCGCATCTCTGTAAAATGTTAAAACCAAGAAATTCCAGTTTCCATAAAAAAATATCAAAATCAAGCTCATTTAAAAATTACTACCTTTTACATATTCAAAAATGAATTCTTCCTTTTACTATCCACTGTAAGCATTGTATGGAAAACACGGTGCAATCACACCTTACTGATGGAACTGAATAAAACCCCTTGTGCCTTAGGCCAACAGATGCAAACCACTTTCTGTTCTGTTCTGGTTGAATTTTCGTTCCTTTAGTCTTTTCTCCCTTAGCTGGCCGCAAACTTCTTTAAGTTTTATTTTTCTGCATTCCCAACTTCCTTTCTCCCATTCTTGGCAGTTAGTCACTTCCCCATCTCTTTTTCACTATCCTTAAACACATTAGTACTTCCTGCAAAACCATAAATATATGTAATATCAATAAAAATGGGACTGTTTTAAGAAATATTTTATTAACCTTGTATGCAAGCAAGATGTGGAGATCATTTTTTTTGCCTTCCGAAGATGTACAGGAAGGCTAATGGCAACCCCCATTCATTCAATATAGTAGCAGAATCCTAAAGTGGTGTGTGGGACTACCGTCCCATGTCAGTTCAACTTCAGCTTTCAGCAGGTGATGGACAGATTTACAAATAAAGTCATTCCAAAGGATCATATTGCAAGAGATAAGAAAAATTATACATGCTTATATGAATAATTTTTATCTAAAAATCAATGAATAGGTTTCCATCACTGTTGCAGAACATTAAAAAAACTGTTTAGTTTTTTTGGGGGTTTACGTTTTATTAGGTATACTAAATTTGCATTTGAAATTCAGGGTGAGTAACATTACTATATGTACGAGTGGGAGGCAGCCACACATGAGTATGGTCTACCTTTAAATTTCGAATATAGTTTGAGCTATTGTTTTGGTTTGCATTAAAAAACTAATTATTTGACTTAATTTTGTTACCTAGACCTATTTAATCAATTTAGACAATAATAATCAAATTGTATTTTGCTCAATATACTAACGACATTAATTCTTGATATTCATATCCTTCTCCCCACTGAAATCATAATCTAATTTCACAACCATAAGTCAATTCTGGGGGGTTGGAGTGTCCAGTGACTCCAGCCAACAATGAGGACTGGTATTCATATGGTGACCCAGGGGGGATATGGGAAAGCTTCAAAATCAAGAATGTGGCGACAGGTTGCAGGCGAGGTCAAGAAAATGACCTAGGGAAAAGAGATACCCCTTTTCTGGTGAAAATGTGGGACTCCTAGGATTTAACTTGGACGCTGGTTTTCTGCCTGATTCCATGCATTGAAAGATTGGTCCAAGAAAAAACTAAGCAGATTTGCCAGGCCAGCCCATAAAAACCACAGGGCTTTAGGGCCATAGGACAACCAGGGATTACAATTTGCGCCAGCCATGCCATCATGTTACTTGAGTGGATATCTGTCATCAATCTCAGAGGCCATGTGTACTGGCAAAAGACGTGACGGACACCACCAATGCCACTAGTGAAGAAGGCCATGTCCAAGGAATGCATTTGACAATGTAAAGAGGTACAACTAACTTTGCCAATGTGAAAAACAAGCCTAACCATAATGACCCCATTCTGGAAAATAGCTATGCTTTTCAAAGACCAGAAAAATAAAAACATGGCAACAAATGTATGTAAGGAAAAACAGGTTTTGTGAGCATTAAAGAGTTGAGGTATTTTGGTCCGTCCATCCCATTTCAAACACTGTAGCCAGTTGCCATCCATCAGAGATCTTGTATCCATAATTATTGGATCCAAGAAGTACCTAGTTACCTTTCCCAAACAGATTTGTTACAACGGATTTCTGCAAATTTCCTTTAAGATGAAGAAAGTAAACCATATTGACTGCTTTCTCCCGGTGGATGTTACGGAATACTCAAAATATCCAATATGTGATAATGGCCTTTTTTATATTCTAAAGCAAGCCCAGTGACACTTCTGAGATTAATGGATAAAATTTCTGGGTGAGTTTACAATGTAAGGATGTTTGCTTTGGCTTGTATGGTGCTTTAACGTTGCAATCGGAAACCAGTGGTTATTCAGCAAACGGGGAATAAACGGTTTTACGTGGACTCCGAACCAACGTCGGAGAGGTGAAACTTCCTTCCATTCACCAAAAAATAACATCTCTAACCTCCTCAGGGAATGGATGCCGAGAAACATCGAAACTCACGGCCACCGATGGGTGGCAGGCCAACGACCATACCGATCTCGGTCACTGAGGCGCTATGTAAGGATGGTACACTGCTATAAGGATGGGATTTAGTTAATAGTAACAAAAACCACCGCTGTGAGGAAACACATAAAAACGAGTTAGAGAAAGTTCCTAAAGAGGATGGACTGGAAAGGCAAAGCAAAACCTAAAATTAAGATTAAACGAAAATGCAGAACTCCTTAGAAGGAAAAAATAACAGACTACCTGGGACACACATTTTAAACCTGAAAAGGGAAAGTGTGGTGGAAGTAAAAATTTAAATTTAAGATTAAGTCAATTAAAAGAGCATCCTACACCTCGTTATAGGAAGGATTTGTGAGGTCAAAGGTAATGCGTTTAGCAGGTTTTTACCAAAAATAGTTTAAAAAATAAACTTGCAAACATATCTCTTGCCATTGACTGAATAACGTGAAGGAAAACACATACCATTCTGGTGGAAATAACCAAAGCAACAGAAGGAAAAGATTAACCCCAACCACCAGAGTTAGTTTTCCAGGACTTTAGCAAAAAGAATTCTATTTAGCCACAGATGCAAGTTTTATTGGTTAATAGGAGCGGTGCTTAATGCAAAGGCGTAACCCAATTATTACCGAAGCCATAGCTTATTACCGGTAGAAAATAGAAAACTAAAACCTTAACAGAGGGAAAAACTAACTCAGAAAGAACTTTTCTGGACATTCGGTTATGACCGCCCAAGATTATGGACATAGAACTAATATAAAATTTTCTTTAATTAAAATTTATTATTTGCATTACTACCTACTGTAAAACTTTAGCTATATCTTCCCCGCCGATTGAGGCGAAGTCGGTCATTAAAAAAAAAAAAAAAATCGAATGGCTCACCCGGTATGGACTGTTCGTAGTTTACCTGTTCCCCTCCACCAGGGTGTTGTTGTTCGAATGTTTCAGCTTCGTTCAGAATTCTCCTTGACAGCCCCCACTACCGTTGGGGGTGGGGAGGCTGGGTGGGTCTATTTTAAACAGTAAGGTTGAGTATCCAAATAATTAATTTATTATGAAAAATTTATAATATTTGAGATGAATCTTACCTAACTGGTTAAATTTAGCTGATTCCCACCATTAAGAGGGGGTATGGTGGGTAGTACGCTAGTAAAAATTCCACTCTGCCATTCGAGCTCGAAAGGTTTTCTTGTACCGAAACCCAAAAAACCTTCTTCCACCTGATCTTGGAATCCTTGGTGGATTTTTGGATTTTACCAACCCACCAGAACGTTGGAATTCCATTCAGGGAGGCAAGGCTCTCATACCGTAATATGGCACCAGTTAAAGAGCCAGCCTTGCGGGTGAGAAAATAACCACTTCGATTCAGCCAGCATTTGAAACACAAAAGCGGTATGAGGAACCCCTGTGCTTGGGTTTCCAAAAGTTCTATAAAGAAAAACAAAACAGTCACTTAAAAGTAAATACCTTTACGGATATAAAGGTACGCTTTCCTATACAAATTTTAAAATTTGTCCTTCACGCTCCCCAAAATATTAAAACGTGGGATTTTAAACAAAACGAAGCCAAAGAAAGTGCTCTTTTTTCGGTTCAGGAAAAGAGTACCCCGACTAACTAGTAGTGGATTCAAAGGGCCTTTACTGTTTTCAAAACACAATTCTTGCATACTTTAAGGGTAGTGATTCAGGCACCAAACCGAATGAATTGTTACTTCTACTGGTGATACCATCAATCCTATTCTGGAGCGACAAATTGGACTTAACACTAAATGAAGTTGCAACTGCTGCTTATATTATGAATGTTTACTTTTAAATAAAGGGTAGAAGAATATGGAGCTAGTTCTCATGCACTAAACCATATACAATTACGTTCACAGAGGACCCTTGTGTTCCTTGACAAAAGTTTTCTAAAACATTACAACACAAAAGGTTAAAACTTTGCCTCTTCCAGGACTTAACCTTCACAAATACATTTTCCTAGGTTTTCTAAAAAACCACAAAACAAAAAGTTAAACTTTAGGCGTTGCAAGTTTAACCATTGGCCAAAGGCGTTATAAGTTTCTAAAAATCACAACACAAAAAGGCGGGTTAAACTTTGCCGTTCTTCACAAAATACATTCTTAGGTTTTTTCTAAAAACCTACAAAACAAAAAGTTAACTTTGCCTTCAAGCTTAATCATTGGCAAAAGAAACAGCTATGGTTTTCTAAAAACCACAAAACAAAAGGTTGATTCTTTTTGTTTTTGCCTCTTCCAGGCTTAATCCTTTGACCAACAACATTTATGTTTCTTAAAAACCACCAAAACCAAAGGGTTAACTTTGCCTCTTCCAGCATTCACCGTTTGGACAAAAGATGTTTCAAGGTTTGTAAAAAACGGGATGATACTCAAAAATGTTCTAGGTTTGTTAACCTTTAAATTTAAATGCCCCCAAACAAAGATAGAGAAGTTTCCTCTTTTTTTTCCCCACTTAAAGGGGGTTACACATGAAAATTCTTAAAGGGCACTGGTAAACAGCCATAGAATTAACCTTAACATCACCCTCAGCTCTAAGCGGGAAAAGCTAAAAATAAATAGCATTGCCCCTTTCACCAGCCTTAAGTAAAAAAGGGGTTGCTGACAACTAAAATTTTACTTATTAACCAACTGCTAAATAAAAGGTTTACAGTAAATTCAATCAATAAAAGTTTAGACAACGCATCTAAAAAACTCCAGGAGAGAGGACTGATATAGAGATGAAGGAAGGACTTCAATCCTCAACACCTTTCAGTGGCTGGTCCTCAGCAAGATCTAAAAAGTACTTGATGCAATACCGAGGGAAAGTTACGTTATGGAACCCAATAGCTGTGGAAGTAGACAATGGAAAAGTCTTATCCCTCATCTTAAAAACAGAAAACATTGACGTTCTACAAGGTCCAAGGTTGCTAAAAATTCCTACAGAATGGCACCCTCACCAACACACAGACCACTGCTTCTGACCCCAAGGCCAATGGCCAGCTTTAAATTAAGGACCAGACCCTATGATAAACTTGAAAACAATCATTATTTGGGAGGGGACATTCTAAAATCTTCCAAGCAGTTAAGGAGATGCCTTACGTTGAACATGGAACTGGTTATGGAATTGGGTAGTAAGTAAGAGTTGATTTTTTCTCAACGGAAGAAGAACGAGATCTACTGAGAGCATTGGAAATTTGGGAAAAATTATTTACTAGACCCTGAGGCTACAAGGGTTTCTACAGGACTGGTCACATAAAGTACTTCTTGAAACTTGGAAAATTGCTCAATCGGAAATTCAGGTAGAATAGAAGGTTAAAGGGGTAGGCCTATGAGTCTGAATTCGGCAAAAAATTTAAAGGAAACACTCCACTGCCTCAAGCCTGAGGGCCAACCAAAGTAGTAGTAATCATTTGTGAAGTCCCTGGTTCATTACATGTTAGGAAAGGCTCTAAAATGAGTGCTCCTTGAAACTCCACTCCAAGTGCCAAACTTATGGATGTAAAGGCCCTTCTTGTTAGGCAGTTGTTCTCCTGAAATCCCCAACCAATTGCTAAAAACACTGTCCTTCCACAGAATGGAATTGATCAAAACCAAATATGTTTCATTTCATTCAAAGCAGCAAACTTTCCCAAAACAAGACTGTTGTTCTGACCGGGAATAAACCTGCTTAAGCATCCTGACGTCTTTTCCACTGCCCTTGACCATCTAAAAAACGTTTTACCAGGTTGTAAATGTTGACCCATTCTATGGCTTTGGCATGAAAGTGTAAATGACATTAGTTAAACTTCTGTGTTGAATGACAGAGGGAAAACAAAAGACCAAAAACCTGGTATCTTAGGCTTTAAGGACCAAAATGGACAAATTTTGGTTGGGTACAGAGTCGCACCTACAGTCCTGGAGACAAAAGTTGGTTCTGGATTAACTTAACAAAACGTTAATTAATCTTTATTTGGTAAGTCCGCAATTTCTTAAGCTGAAACTGTACATTAATTGAGCATGCTTAAACTGGAAAATTATCCCGTCGAGGCCCTAGCTTTTGTATGAGGAAAAAGCCCTAACCAATATAGGAAGTTTCCTTCAGGCCTAAAATTGTTCAAGCAAGCACATGCCTATTTATCTTGACCATGACAAGCATGCATTAATTAACGCATCATCCCCACCAATCACTAGATAAGAATGGGGGATATTAGAAGGATTATCAATATAATGCATAGAAAATTGGGCCAGAAGGAGGGAGATTTAAAGAGATTAAACCAGTGGAGGACAACCAAAAAAGAATCCCACAACTGCCCACTTCCACCAATCTCCACCATTGCAACGTGCCAAGTTTTCTCCAATGTATGTTAGGTTTGCAAACTGTCCATATCCCAGAAACCTGAGTCACGTCTACACTATTCCCCAAAAGGTTATTAAAACAAGACTACCAATAGAAAAATCCCCGTTTTCGCCCTTAAACCCAGCTGCATTAACAGACAGGAACCGAAAAGTTTTTGTTCGCCTTCTTTCCCAAAGCCGACGCGAGGTATAAAGCATGAGGACATTACCCTGCAGGCATCAGAAAAGTTGACTTGTTTTTCCCTCGCTAACAACTCCCTTGCCTGGGTTGGCGTCTGCCCTCCTTTTCAAGAAGTCGCAGGAGACAAAAAAGCGTAGGCTAAAAGGTAATAATACTCAAGCTAGACTGAAAATCCATTCAGCATGTCTACCAGTCTCGAGTTCATTTTCTCCACAGGAAAAAGAAACTGAAAAAGAAAACAAACTTCCTACTAAAGATGGTTTAAAGGGACCAATAAGCGTTGTACAGGCAAAGAGGCGGCCTTCGGCTCTACCGCGCTTTTACTTTAAAAGACACAAGGATGACCAGCCAAGGCAGACCCGAAGGGAGATTGTGTGTTCAAGGACGAAAAAAGTTACGAAATGCTCTCTAATTGGAGAAATTAAGACATATTCTCTAAATTAGAGAAATTAAGACATATTCTCTATGTCGCAACAAACGCCAACCAGCCTGAACAAGTTCCTCCAACTCCATTAACTCTTCCGTCAGCGGGGGACAGGAGGAGACAGCTGCCGACAGGAGGTAAACAAAAGAGCTTAAAGGATTGCTCTTTCTCTGCAATCCTTGGCGACAAAAAGCGATACTTGTCGATAAGAGGTGACACCAGCTGAGTGCTGTATCGCATCCACCACAACTCAATGAGAGGAAGACAGTTTAAGCGACTCAAGACTTGGCCAAGTCCGCACGAGTCAACTGCGTTCACACGAGTCAACAATGTCCGCAGTCCGCATGAGTCGACTGAGGGAGAGGGTAGTTACAACGATGCTCCCGCCTCGTCTGATAGTGATGTACATACTTGAAGGCATTCCTATATGAAACTAAGTTAGAAATCTCTGAAGGTAGAATATCTAACTCGGTGAGAACCTTCGATACTACAGACAGTGTAGATTTGAAAGAGAAACATTAATCGAGGCAGAGTAAGAGATTTGCCGATAGCTGAAGAGGAAGCAGGCAAAGAACGAACACAAGCATTACGAAGAAAAAGGAATATGCTAACAGACGAGAATTTAGAATAACCAAAACATGAGAGAGATAAACGGTCGACACATCTAAATATGTAAAACTCACTACAGATACATTATCATCTCAATAAATTGTCTGTACCTATATTATATATTATTAATCCTATGCATGCCAACACCTCAAACTAGGTATTGACGACGACAGAATGCGCCTACGGAGCAAGCTTTAACGCCTACCGAAACGGTCCTTTTGCGAACGCTTTAATGGTCCTAGGCAATCACTTTAACAGTCCTTTGGCGAACGCTTTAGACAAGATTCAGACCATGAAAAGGGCGAAGTAGGTATTGGAGGGCACAGAATCCCATCGTCCCAAGAAACCGACCCGGTTCCCTGGCAGTGGACACTACCAACTGTCGCAGGGCAGTCTTAGGCTCGGACTACGTACAGATGAGGGCACCAACACCTTACTTCTAACAGGAAACGCGAAAAAGAGCGCACACTATGGAAGGATTCGGAACGTTCCCATCATGAACTCAGTTCAACATTCATTAGAACTAAAAATAGGTTAATGTTCTCACTTCTCATTATGCTTTTCCTGAACCGAATGGGAGCTGAAGGTGGAGCTACAAAGGAAGTTAATACTAGCCTACTAAAATGCCTAGTCTGAGTAGGGATAGCATGACAGATTTAAGCCCTGACCTAACAAATTGCTTTCACAATCTATTAGTTTCAGGTCTTTCCTATATCTGACATATTCAGGCATAAATTTCTCAGAACAATTCCCTACATTCTTCAAATCTAGTAGTTCCAAGATCACACTCTGTACCCTTGCAAGTACACAGGAATGTTGATCAACTTCCAATTTCACCATCCAGGTTACAGCAAAAACATTCCTAAATAGCCTGATGTTATTGGTTTTGCTTCCAGTGGAAGGTATCCTAGGAAAATGAAATTACAATACCATAAACAGTCTAAAACAGCCAAACTTCATAGAATACTAACAATTGCCTAGCCGCAATGGCGGCAAGGAGAATTCTGACAAGAGCTAAAACATTGCGAAACACACCTGGTGGAGAACAGGTAAACTAGACAGTCATCTGGGTAGCCATTCGATTTTTTTTGTTTGAACGCCGACTCGCCTAATCAGCGGGGAGATATATCTGAATTTAACAGTAGGTAAGATTCATCTCAAATAAAATATGTTCCAAGGAAGACAAACAAGGTAGCAGATGCATTATCAAGATACACCCCTCAAGATGGCAGAACGAAGTGAACCTATATGCACTATATTGAAGAGATTTCCAAGCAAAACTTCATAAAGGAAAAAAAAGTGATGATGAATTAAAAGAAATCTTCATTATGTGAAAAATATAAGGAAATTCAATCAAGAAACAGATAGAATGAGTAAGATAATTAGATGACCAATAAATGCATTGAACATCATAGAAGATGTACTAGTCTGGATATGTGAAGAATTTGACCCGTTAGGACTTTTGAAGGTGTGACCCATAAAAGGCTAATACCTAAGAGCCTAAGAAGTACATAAAATCGTTGAACTAATACACGATAAAGACATGAAAATACAACCAGGAAGAGATGAAAAGGAATTTCAAGGATGTTAGCAATTATGAGAAAAGTTCCAATATTTATAACAGTTATGAAGGGAGAACAGATAAAGAAGTATGTACCCTTAGGGAAATATCCCATTCTACAAACTCCATTCAAAAGAGTAGCCATAAATCTCATCACTAACCTGCACACTATAAGTAAGGGGAATAAAAATATACTAGCGTATAGGTGCACACTAGATATACAAAGCTAATACCAATATAACAGGCCAAAGAGGTAAAGATTGTGCAGCTGCTCTCTTTGACAAAATATTTTGCAGATAGTATTCTGCTCCACAACTGATCTGACGATGACAAAGAATTCAATAACTCTCTTATAGTTCATGAAATTTGTGGTGCATTCAAGGTTGAAAATGTAACAATACAACCACATCATCCAGCTACTAATGGCTTAATAGAAAGGAATAACAGAAAAGTTCTGGATGCATTAAGGAATACAATATGACAGGATCCTGAGTGGCGTATGTCTGACCTTCATTCAACCTACAACTGGAATATTGAATATCAAATAAAAATAGATCACACTCTTTAAAATTAAACAAACAAACTCATGGATGCAAAACATGGCATATAAGTGGTAGACTGAAACATGAACACATCTGTATTTCCACCAATTAACAACTAGATTAATATTTCTGAAAAGGCTCCAAGTTTATGGTTCAAACTGATGGTAAAACTCAATATACCTTTCTCAACTTGACTGAAATTATCCACATTGGTTGAAAAACCCTTTTGAGACTAGTGAAACATAAATATGTACTGTTCTTACCCAGTATTCTCTTCATCTGGTTGTGTTGCTTCTGTAGTTTGTGCCTCCTCTTGGTCAATAATCTTAATGTCATCATCATCATCTGCCTGGTTTTCAGACTCTGTGCCACCTACTTCCTCCTGGCTTCTGCTTCCGTGGGTACTTTCTTCTGCTTCTACCTCATGTTCTTGCTCCTCATCCTGCTCTTCTTCATGTTCCTCTTCATTTTCTTCTTGCTCGTCTTCTTGCTCTTCTTCATGTTCTTCCTCAGGCTCTTCTTCATGCTCTTCTTCATGCTCTTCTTCATGTTCTTCCTCATGCTCTTCCTCATGTTCCTCTTCGTAATCCCCCTGTTCATAGGCTTCTTCCTCCTCGTCCTCTTTCATTTCAGCATCTTCTACTTCATGCATTTCATAATCTCATCATGATGATCTTCTGCATCCTCTTCCTCTTCATTCCCATCACCATCCTTTTTCTTACTGTCACCATCTTTATCATCCTGTCAATCATAAAAAAATTCATGTAACATGAAAACTAAAAAAAACAATGAACAATATATCTACTGTGTACAGTGAATCCCTCGTATTCGCAGACTCCGGATTCGAGGATTTACGTATTCGCAGATTTCTCTCTGGCACATATACCCACATTATTCCAGTTTCAAGTGTTTTTATAGGGGTTTCAGCTATTCACTGAGGGGTATAGTACCCATCCCCCGCAAATACGGGGGGAACACTGTATCCTTTTCCGAAAATCTGTGAAAAAATTTACATTAAAAGAGAACTTAAAAAATAAGAAAAAATGAGTAATTTGTGAAAATACCTCCAAAAAAATAAAATGTAAAAATTAAGCATACAACTTTTCAAAAAAAAATTACTACATCAGGAATGCAATTTTTGTAAAAATGATATTTTTATAATAAAATAAGATTTTATTTATATTTACCAAGTAATTACACAGCAAAGAATTTCTAAGTATTGGTAGCTGAAATTTGAAAATGGCGGTAGCGATTCTTTTGTTTTGGTCTAAGTCAATACCCCCGCCCACTGCCAGGGGATAGGTTAACAACTTAACAAAGAAGGTCAATTATTTATAACTTATCATCCATGAGAGGGAAGGAGGGTGGGCTCCCATTCTGTAATTCCTTGGTAAGTATAAATAGAATTTTATTATAAAATTAATATTAATAATACTTACCTGAATAATTTATCTAGTCCTAAATCCCCAAAAACTGCACCAAAATTTACCACATTGGCAACCCTGTTACCTCCTATTCTGTCCGCCAGTTGGCAACACTGCCGTTGACAGTTAGACACCTTCTCTTGAAAATCAGTTGTGATAAGCAGATCGTGGGGTAGGATGGGTGGGACTAGGTAAATTATACAGGTAAATATTATTAATATTAATTTTATAATAAAAATTCCATATTAATAAAACATTACCTTAATATAATTTATCTAGCCCGATTAACCACATTGAAAAGGAGGAGGGACTCTGAGTACAATTTCCCTTTTGGGCAGAATAGGACATAAAACAATCTAAGAAATATATATCATAGGCAGTTAAAAACTCAACCCAAGGTCTAGATACTAAGAACTCAAGTCTCCTACCATAATGCTGCCGAACTGCGGTAGTAAAGGACAAGGAGAAAGTGCATATGTCAGTCCATCTGTACTAAAGTCAGGTGACCAACCAGGTGACCAGTCAGATGAATCGAAGACAGCAAGGCTGCACCCTGATGACTTTATCAAGTACTTACGATGACACCTGCTCTCTCATGAATGTCCTTGGCGCCAAGAGAGAGGATCAGGTATTGACAACTCTCTCTGAAGGATGAGTGCCTGGACTGCCTGGGCGATTCAAAGCTAAGCAAACATTGGGGGTGTATCAAAGCAACCCAAAGTCGCCAGCAGTGATATCGGCTCATGGAGCAACTCCTGACTCGAGCTTTCTGGTGCCAAGAGAAGGAGCGCGGAGCAAAATGGCGACTCAGTCCCGAAGAACGAGTGCCTGACAGTCCAACCTGGTCTCATGTTAAACAATCATCAGAGGGCGTATCGACGCAACCGACTTCATCAACAAGAAACTCAGGGCTACTAAATGTCGCCTGATCTCACACAAGTGTCTGACTCCGAGAAAACAGGTGAGACAAAAAGTAGATGGTGACATAATAAGAATGCCTTTCTCTTAGTCAAGCAAGGAGGAGAAGACAGCCTTCCCTTGTGCTCTCTTGGCTGCTAACCAACTCCGACCTCACTCATAGCTTTCTTGGCTGTAAAGAGAAAGCACTAACTAAAGATGATCATAAGAATCTGAAGAAACTGTCCTCATCTGAAGAGTTGTAGCAGGAGAGGCAGGAGTAGCTGGTTTGAAAAAGTTGGGATAACTTTTCAAGAAAAATAGCGGAGGAGCTCCATAAGTCGTTGGCAATTTAGAATCTTCTGTAGCAAACTCTTCTTCTTCAGCAGAAGACACAGGAGATAAATGAGGGTCGTCACATTGACCAAAGGAGAAGACGAAATACAAGGAGCCGCGAGAGACTTGGGTGCATGTGAGAGAACTGGCGCCAATGGGAGCTCAAGAGGGAAAGGGAGCTTCGGCGCTACTGGGTACTCGAGTGTCTCTGGAAGTTCATGCACTAATGGCTCTGACTCTAATGGATGTGTATGCACCATTGAAGGGTCTATAGTCAAAATACGCTCGGAAACTACACATATGGGAGTCACAGCAGAAGATAAATTGCGCCCTGGCGTCACTGGACACTTGGGAGTAAAACAATGTAATTGGAACTTGGCACTCAAACACAGCTGCACTATCTGTACACTAACTCGTTTCAAGAGCGAGAACAGATACAGGAACTGATACAGCTTAAAGAACCAAAGATGACACTGGCACCAATGGCTGCACTGCACTTGGATGTTTAGTCTCACACAGGTTGGGAATCTTCCAAAGAAAAAGCCTCTGGGCTGTCCCAGAAACTACAAGAAGGTTTAGCCTCCTTTGCCTTCTTAGGCAGTACCTGAGGGCTACAAGAAACGTCCACTGCATACCTTTTCAGTGGCCTGAAGTTGTCACTACCACGTCATCGGCGCATTTCTCTGGACTCAATGCATCGAGCTCGAAAGACAAAGAGCACTGTCCAAGATGCCTTCCAATGGCTGTCTTTCGCTACCTGGGAAACACCAACAGGTGTGACTGAGGGGGTTGACTGCCTGTGGGCAGACCACACCAGCCCTCCCTTTGGGCTTCTAGTATGACTCTCCCAGGTGAAGGGGAGTACAGCGGAACTCCCCAGTATTCAGGGGATGCGTACCAGACTTCCCTGCAAATAGCTAGAATCAGCGAATACTTGGAACCCCTATAAAAATGCTTAAAACTGCCTATTTTGTTACTTAAAACCCAAACTAATCATTTTTATACCTGGTTTTTTAAAGTTTTATCACAAAAAGTGCATTTACAATGAAACTGATAAGAAAATACAATACAGACAGTCCCCGGATATCGGCGGACCTGGTTGATGGTGATCCAGTTTTATGGCACTGTTTCGGTTATCGGCACCATAAGGTGCCAACAACAGATTTATGGTGCCACACCAGAGGTGCCATTAACCAATTACCTAACAGAGGTGCCATTAACCAATTATCAGCACCATAAGTGCAATAAATCACCGAGTTTCAGTTAATGGCGATTTTTGCTTATCAGCACCCCGCCGATAGCAGGGAACTGCCAGTAATTCCTTAATATTTCTCATAAAAAAATACTGTGAATAGGCAAATTTCCCACTAATAAGGCTCACACAGGAATCCACGAATACATGAGTCGGCGAATACAGGGGGGGTGACTGTATGACAGGGAACTTCACCTTGGAGAATCCATGGGACAGACAGTCAGCTCCTCCACTAACACTTTACTTTTCTTTTTATCTAGAAGCATACGCACTGACTTCCTTAACTGAGTCATACAGTTAGCTAATAGTTCAAACTTAGGTTTAAACTTTGCATCGAGACTGGCAATGGCACTGGGATCAGAGCATGGGAGCTGGGAACAGCAATAGGTGGAATAGAGGAAAGACTGGGTTTGGAGGAAAAAAAAAGAGAGAAATAATAGGCACTTCAGAAGAAGATCCCTGGATAGCTAACAACCTTTTGAGACTAGCAATGCCTTACACTTCCTAACTTTCTCTAACAGTAAGATGATATCACCCTCCATTGTCTTTCATCCCAACCTATATACTCATTACAAGTTAATTCAACAGTGCAAACTTGACCCCAACATCTAAAATAAACAGAATGGGAATCATACATAATACTTTGCTGAAGTTAACAGTGTATTACAGCCTTTACTACAATAACAGACACTCGAGCAAACTCAAGTCAGACATTGCTAGATGAATAGCTCAAACAACAGACTAATAACACTGCACTGGTCAAAATACTATTAATTACGCCTGACTAGCTAACAAATGCCAAATGGCTGACATAAGAATAGGAGTACCTCACCAAAGGTACTGCACACACTCTGCGAATGATGAAATCCAAATTCATAGAAAGCTACCAGCTTACAACCTTCGTCGAATGCCGGTAGAAATAAATTGAGCCTCTTTGCCGAGATGTTTACCTATTCCCCCAGTAGTGGGCAGGAGGTATCAACCTACATCAAACCATAAGAATCGCTACAGCATTTTTCAAATTTTAGCTACCAGTACTTAGAAATTCTTAGCTATGTAATTAATTGGTAAGTTACATAAAATTTTCTAAAGTGAATAAAAAATCACGAACATAAGTTTCCTGGCCATTCAAAGCCAACATCAAAATTTTTTGTTTTAAATATATTTTGCAAAATATAGCCATTATTATGTCAAACCTACTAACACAGAACAGCAAGGAACTTACATTACAGTCAATATGCTAAGGGAAATTAAAATTAGATTAAAATATGGTAAATAATAGATTACAAATGACACTGATGCATTGCTCTGTTCTGCTTTGCTACGCTACTGCTGATGAACCTGCCTCATATTTTGCTTAGTTTTAGTATCTTACATCGTTCATCAGTTAGTTGTATTCTTGAATCGTTTCCTAAAATATGATATTGTAATGATACAATTAAGTTTGTTCATACTTACCCTGGCAGATATATATATAGCTGATAATTCCGATGACCGACAGAAATTTAAAACTTACGACACACGTAGTGGGAGTCAGGTGTTAGTACCCATTCCCGCCGCTGGGAGTAAGGCGGGTATCAGGAACCATTCCCATTTCAATTCATAATTTTTATTTCCACTGTCTCCTGAGGGGAGGTGGGCGGGTGGGTAATTAATTATATATATCTGCCAGGTAAGTATGAACAAACTTAATTGTATCATTACAATATCATTTTGTCATGCAACTTACCTGTCAGATATATATATAGCTGAATCCCACCTTTGGTGGTGGGAGAGACAGAATAGAGGATTTAGGAAACACATATATGCAGATATTTGATATCTTGGTTCCTTACCTGTTAGCATAGCTGGCTTCGTGATTACTGCCACGTAAGTCTGCTTGTGCTACTAGAGTTGCCAGCAAGGTAGAGACCTATGAAGCTGGTGCACTCCAGATGATCTGTCAACAGGGGCGAGACCACGACGTGACTAGACCATGGACCATACTAATGAGGGCAACGAGACAAAAAATACCACCACCTGGCTTAGTTTACCAAAGGTATCCCACTTAACTAAGCTAATGGAAGGGAGACCCGCCCCAGGCGGTCACCCCACAACCATAAACACAAATTAAAAACCCCCCTAATCCCTAAAGGATAGGATGAGTGTTACCTCCTGCCCCCAAAACAGTGTCTGCAGCAATGTATGGTCCGAGGGAGAAGCAATTTTCGTATGTCACTTTCACCTCCCGCAGGTGTGTGAAGCGAACACCGAATTGCTTCTCCAAAATGTGGCATTCAAAATATCTTTGAGCGCCATATTTTTGTGAAAGGCTACCGAAGTAGCAATAGCTCTCACCTCGTGAGCTTTTACTTCAGAAGCTTCAAATCACTATCACTACACTTATTATGCGCTTCTTTAATCGTATTCCTGATGAAGAACGCCAGTGCGTTTTTCGACATAGGAAGATCAGGTTTTCCTCACTGAACACCACAAATTGTCCGATGAACCTCTGCAAGCTTTAGTTCTCTGCAGATAGAACTTTAGAGCCCTGACAGGACACAGGAATCTCTCACGTTCATTTCCCACTATATCTGGACAACCCTTTGTTTATTTCAAAGGTCCTCGGCCACGGGTTGTAAGGATTCTCGTTCTTTGCTAAGAACATGGGACTTAAAGAACAAATCGCACTACTGTCTGAAAAAAGCCAATCTGCTTGCTAATGGCCTGAATTTCGCTAACCCTCTTCGCCGTCGCCAGAGCGGTTAGGAAGATCGTTTTCTTCGTCAGATTCCTGATAGAAACTGAATGAAGCGGTTCGAAGTGACTCGACATCAAATATTTGAGCACCACATCCCAAGTTCCACGAGGGTACTTTAGGCTGGACTACCTTCTTAGTCTCGAACGATCTAATGAGATCATGAATGTCTTTATTATTAGTCAAATCGAGTCCTCTGTGCCTAAAGACTACAGAAAGCACGCTCCTGTAGCCCTTTAATAGTTGGAACAGCCAACTTCACTTCCTCTCTCAGATAAAGAAGGAAGTCAGCTATCTGCTCACAGAGGTTGTGGTGGAGGAAATGCCCTTCTTCCTGCACCAGGATCTGAAGACAGCCCACTTCGATTGGTACAGAGCGATTGAGGAGGGCCTCCTTGCGGTGGCAATCGCCTTCGCCACAGGTCTTGAAAAAAAAACCCCTCGCTCTGGCCAACTTCTTGATAGTCTGAACGCAGTCAGACTCAGAGCGGGGTGGAGGTTTTTTTGTGGTACCCTCTCGAAGTGGGGCTGTCTGAGTAGATCTTTCCTTAAGGGCAGAGTCCTCGGAAAGTCTACCAGGAAGGACACACCTCTGTGAACCAGTCGGCTGCCGGCCAGAAGGGGGGCGATGAGTGTCATCCTCGCTCCTTCCGATGCCAAGCGAACTTCCTCATCACTTCCCCGAGGATCTTGAGCGGGGGAAAAGCGTATATGTCTAGACCCGACCAACTCCAAAGTAGGGCGTCTACTGCGACTGCTCCCGGGTCCAGAAACTGGGGAGCAATAGAGTTGAAGTCTTCTCGTCCTGGAAGTTGCGAAGACATCCACCCTGTTGGCCAAACGCCCACAGGTCCCACAGCGACTGGCAAACCTCTTGGTGAAGGGTCCACTCTGTCGGCAAACAGCTGTCCTCGTCGACTGAGAAGGTCCGCTCGAACATTCTGTACTCCTGACACGAAAACCCTTGTCAGGATAGTGACTTCTTGCGCTTTCGCCCATAAAAGGAGTTCCTTTCCTTTGCGATGGCAAACAGAGAAGGCGAGTGAGTTCCCCCTTGATTTCTTAGGTATGCCAGCGCTGTGGTGTGTCCGAATTGATCTGAATGACTTTGCGGGATAACTTCTTCCTGGAAGAACCTGAGAGCCAGATAAATGGCTGACAGCTCTTTCAGATTGATGTGCCAGGAACACCTGTTCCCCTCTCCAGGTGCCCGACACTTCTTTCCCTCCTAGTGTTGCTCCCCACCCAACCCGTGGACGACGCGTCGGAAAACAACACTAGGTCGGGTTCCGAAGTTTGAGGAGAGCCCTTCTGCGAGCTTCCGAGGATCTGACCACCAACTTATTGGTGATCCTTCACCTCTCTCGTTAAACACAAGATCGCCTCCAGATCTTGTTTGTTCTTCTTCCAACTGTTGGCTAGGAAGAATTGAAGAGGTCTGAGGTGCAGCCTTCCCAGAGAAACAAACTTCTCCAGTGAGGAAATGGTCCCCAGCAAACTCATCCATTCCCTCACCGAGCATGTTTCCTTCCCCAGAAAGGTCGCCACTTTCTCCAAGCATTGAAGTTGTCGCCCCTGGGACGGAAAAAGCCCGAAAAGCACTGAGTCCATCTGAATCCCCAGATAGACTAAAGATTGAGACGGAGTCAAATGCGACTTTTCGAGGTTTACCAGAAGCCCCAGGGACTTTGCTAACGTCATGGTCGTGCAGGTCCTCCAGACAACTTCCCGCGATGAAGCTCGAATAAGCCAGTCGTCTAGGTAGAGAGAGATCCTTATATTCTCCAAATGAAGCAGCCTTGCCACGTTCTTCATTAGAATGGTGAAAACCATCGGCGCTGTGGTCAGACCGAAGCAAAGTGCCCTGAATTGGAATACCTTCCCCTTCAGGACAAATCGCAGGTATTTTTTTTTTCCTTGATTGGGGATGGATGGGGATGTGAAATACGCGTCTTGGAGGTCTAGTGAGACCATCCAATCCCCCGGTCTCAAAGCTGACAGCACCGATTGAGTCGTCTCCATCTTGAATTTCTTCTTTATAACGAAGAGATTTAGGCTGCTGACATCGAGGACGGGTCACCACCCGAATGTTTGCGGCACCAGGACAGACGGTTGTAAAATCCTGGAGATTCCAGGTCGAAGACCTGTTCCACCGCTTGCTTCTCGATCATTTGTTCCAGCAGATCGAAAAGCACTTTCTGTTTCTCTCCTCGATAAGAGGGAGACAAATCCTTTGGTGTTGAGGATAGCGGGGGTGACTTCAAGAACGGGATCCTGTAACCTTTCCTCACGACATCCAGCGACCAAGGGTCGGCATCTCTCTTCTTCCCAGGCTTTCGCGAACCGAAGAAGCCTGGCTCTCCTACCGGCGTCTGAAGGACTCCAAATCACTTCCTACTCTTTGACGGAGCAGGGGTTTTTCCTCTGGAAGAGCCTCTTCCTCGGGAGGCTGTTTTCGAGGAAGATCCAGCACGAAAGGGCTTCGGTTTTTTCTTGGCAAACAAAACTCCAGAAGATGAAGCAGCTGCTGGCCTTCTAGAAGACGAGCCAAAAGATCTTGCGTTGCCTTTTCCTGAAGGCTTGATGCTATGTCCTTAACCATAGTCTGGGGGAAGAGATGGTCTGAAAACGGAGCGAAAAGCAAGTCCGCCTTTGCGCTGGAGAGACGGATTTGGCCGTGAAATTACAAAAAGAGTGCTCTCTTTTAAGAATCCCCGAGCTAAAGTGCGTAGCCAACTCCTCAGAACCATCCCTGACGGCCTTGTCCATACAAGAAAGTACACTGGACAGCTCCCCCAGACTAATAGTATCAGAACTCCTTGACCTGGCATCTAAAACTCCAAGACACCAGTCGAGAAAGTTGAAGACCTCTAGAGTCCTGAAGAGGGCCTTTAGATGAAAGTCGAACTCGTTATGGTCCAAGTGACTTTTGATGAAGACAGAAGGGCTCTTCTGGAGGCGTCCACGATGCTCCCGAAATCACCTTGAGCAGAGGCTGGTAGTTTAACCCCTACGTCCTCTCCCGTCTCATACCACATGCCTCCTTTACCGCAGAGTCTTGATGGCGGTAAAGCTAAAGAGGACTTTCCTGACGCTTTCCTCTTCTCCATCCACTCATGGACTTTCCGGAACGCTTGCTTCGTGGAAAGCGACTTCTTCATTTTAACGAACCCTGACGCCTTCGTTGCTTTAAAAGAAGAAAATTGAGAAGGGGGAGTACGAGGGGCTTCCGGTTGAAAAGTTTCTCCAAACTCCGACTGTAGAAGACGCATCAAAAACTTTATAGTCCGATGAGACAGGTGGAGCGGTTGCTGTTCTTCCTCTGCTTCTACTAAATTACTCGCATAACTCCTTCCTCAGAAACTGGAGAGTAGGAGGAAAGTCTGAAGAAAACTGACGAAAACAGGAAGGGTTCCTTCATCCACCTGAACTTGCATTGGTGAGGAACTGGTGTCTACCAGCGCGCGCTTGGCGTCCGAAATCCACACGTTTGGCGCCGACAGGTGCGCGCTCGACATCTACTAACACGCTTGGCGTCCACTGGCGCACACCGAGCGTCCACTAGTGCACGCTTGGCTTCCCAACTTGGTGCGCGACCTGAGCGTCAGTCAGCGCGCGGCTGCCGCCACTGGTGCACATTTATCAACAACAGGTGCGCGTTTGGCGCCACCGGAAGCGCGCTCCACTTGCACAGAAGCGCGCTCAGCGTCCACCACTCGCTTGCGAACAATACGAAGACTTGCGCGCGGGAAATATCTCATCCTGAGAGCGAGAAAAAAAGAAACGAACTTCTCACTCCTCTAGAGAGCTGCTGGGGAGCAGAACGAACTCTAGAGGGAGACTCGAACGAAGAGAGGAGGGCGAGCGAGGAGAAAGAGCAGAGGCAAGGTCTTGACTTCTTCACAGGAAGCTTCTCATCCTTTCTACGACGCGGGGGAAGAGACTCTCTAGAAGCAAGAGCGTCCTGAAGTTGCTGCTGCATTGACTGAATCATCTCTTGGTTTGGCGGAATCTTCCTGCTCCGGGGAGGGACTGATCCTGTGAGCAGGAGAGCGGCGAGGGGACGCCTCCCTCCTCCTCCTAGGTTACGGGCCTCCTCCTCCCGAGCTCTAGAGCGACTGTACGCTCGCACGAACTAACCGAATCCAAGTCCGAAGGACTCTCTACGCCTTTTCTGCGGCGGAAAAGCAGCGAACGCACTGTCAGGAGAAGATCGCAAATTCGGAGACTAGGACGTGAAGCGTCAATATCACGCGCCGTCCTTTTCAGCGGACGGGAAGCACCGTGAGAACTCCACCCTTACGTGGGGATGAAGCCTCCGATGACGAAAAACACTCCTTGAGGAGACGTTGCCCGTGCACGCTCCCTGGCAGCTCTGGGCGGCTTTTCTTATTCAAGTAACTGCCGAAGGCACGCCAGATCGGTGGGGGTTCCTTGTAACCCTCCTTCGGCTTTCGACATGCTCCCTCCCCAGGTCCTGGGAGTCAAGCAGAGGTCCAGGCCTAGAGGCGAAACGAGGCCGATCTGACGCACCCTCCACTACAACAATGGGTATCACTGCACTTTTGCACATCACTTTTGCTCTCAAGAGCCAACACTTTCGATTCTAGATTACGAATCGACTCCAAAATTAAGGATAAAGTATTACTCTCCTACAGACACTGCTTCAGGGCCCACCCGGAGGCAAAACTACAGGGTTAGGAGCATTAACAGAAGGAGGGTTAACAGGAGAAACATTAATTTCTTGCACACCTGGAACACTCCTGGAGGAAGACCTCCTTAACCTATCCTTTTCAAGTTTCCTAAGATAGGTATCATACGCCTTCCACTCAGAATCTGTTAATCTTTCGCACTCCTTGCAACGGCTTTCATACACACATTCATGCTCCCTGCAACTCTTACATACCGTATGTGGGCCTCTACTGAAGCTTTCAGTAGCCTACCTCTACAATCAGTCCTAGAGCAGAACCTAGCGCTAGCTGTACTAGACCCTGACATATTATTATCCAAGAGAAGTCCAAACCAAAATCAAATCAATCCACTAATAACGTGTGCCTAGCCACCGATCCAAGTCAATTAATCCAAAAAAGAACCAAAAGGGATACTCAAGTAGCAAAAAGTTTCCAAATCCAGACGGAGGTGCTGTAAACAGATGTTCACAACACCGGCGACAGAAAAATTATGAATAGAAAATGGGAATGGTTCCTGATACCCGCCTCCCAGCGGCGGGAATGGGGTACTAACCACCTGACTCCCACTACGTGTGTCGTAAGTTTTAAATTCTGTCGGTCGTCGGAAATTATCAGCTATATATATACTGACAGGTAAGTTGCATGAACAAATTTACATTTACATTATCATCATTAGGAAATAATTAGCAGACCACTAGACTTCATCTCTAGGTTTTCATAAGGCTGGTCCAAAGACATTTTTATGTGAAAAAGGAAAATAAAAGCAAGGTAACGTGAAACAATGCTACCCAGCTAAAGGGAAGACACCAGATAGAATAAACAAAGAAATGTAGCTGATGCAGAAGGGTCACTGCAAGGGACCTCAAAATCTTTCTCAATTGCATCATGTGAGGCAGTGGAAGTGGGGGGAGCAAAGTTGTACTCAAGCAAGGTACAACCAAATCTGCCAACTCCTAACAAGTTATGCTTTGGTCAAAACATGATAAAAATCTGAGGAAGGGCCTCAATGCAAATCTGTGACGCTATAAGAAAGAAATGTATTTCTACAATGCAAAGGTGTGTTAACTATAGTAAATGCATGTCTCTAAGAATTATGTCGATTAAAAAATAGTAAAAAAATGGTTTACCACAGCAGACTGTATATTTTATTAGTTAAGATATAAGCAAAAGAATATTACAACTGGAAAGACAATATCAGAAAGAAGTGTACCTCACCCAAATCACATGTAAAAAAAATTAAAATTAAAATGTAAGGCAGTAACAAACTGAAATGTAAGGCTCCTTGGAGGGTTTCTAAATTACACAACACTAGTTACTCTATCTAAGAAGCCAGAGAATGAACCAAAGTTGGTATAGTTTGACCACCTAAGGACTGGCAAACTTAAATATCCACCTGATATAAGTCTAAGGTAATGAAATTCTTTGATAACAAGAAATGAGAAACAGATGTAGGATAGTTAATACATATGTGCTAACCCTTTTACAGCCATTAACAGCACAAGAACAGCATACTGTGGTAGGTTTTTTTTTCTTTTAACAGTAAGGCAATGAGTTTCTAAATAGGTTTGTTAAAGAAGTTTAATATTTATTTAACTAATATTTCTTTTTTGTTTATTTTGTTACTTTTCTTCATTGTTTATTTTAGTAATTTAAAATTTTTTTTATAGGAATGGAACTTCTCTCCCTCCTATGGATGGTTCTGATTTTTCTTACGAATTAGTCAGTACCAATGTTAAGTGTGAAATTGGCAAGCAGATTAGAATCTGAATACACATCTGTTGTAGTCTATGGTTAGTACTGAAATTTTTAGATGGGTAACGCTGAAAATCAACATTATGATGGCAAGCACATCACAGTCAAGACAGCACAATGACAATGAACCAAGGTAATTGCGCTTGTAATTCTTTATGTAAGAGTAGGTAAAGGTGGATTGACAAGTTCAGCAAAAATTGTGCTGATTTACCAATATGTAATAAAACAAGTTGAGATGGTAAAAAACCACACCTTGCATATTCTGATTAAAAGTTACAACCCTCTCTTGACCAGAGCATATTCTGATTACAAGTTACAACCCTACTCTTGACCCAGAATCATGAACAATCTAACAGTTTCCTGAAGTTAGACTAGAAGACTATCAAAGTTTGTTGAAAGAGGTGGACGTGAAATTTTTAATAAACATTATAGTAATATGGAAGGAGTCTCTTAAGGCAGCATTATTGAGAAGAATTGCCATTTCAACGGCATTCAACTTATATGTACAGTCTTCTTGTTTTTTTCATTATCGTCTCATCAACAGCAAGATGATACATTGAATTTCTAACGGACGTGGAATGATATACTGCCACCCTTTACTTTATAGAAAGAATGAATAAAAAACAAAGGAGTAAAGGTATATAAAATAAGGAAGCAGGACAAAGGCTAATGGAAGTCCACATGGGTTATTGTCATAGTTCACTATCAATGTTGGATGTTTTTGCTGTAAAGCTCACATCTCAAGACACTGTACGTCCTCAATTTTATTGATGTAGGGAACGGGTCGTTTCTGCTGGTGTGTGCCCCACTGTTGTGACTAGTACAATTTCGCGCACTCTCTCTTTCTCAACCACGCCCTATTTTTTACTTTTACCTGGTCACATTAAAAAGAATAAAAAGATAAAAATATTGAAATCAAGAAACAAACAGAGATGACTCAAGAAAAGTTAAAATTAAAGCACACATGTATGAAATGCAATGTAAACAAGTGATGTGTAGACTACAAAAGAGGCATGCGACAAAGGACAAACTCGAAGGCAAGAGAAGAGTAGACAGGATGGAAAAGGAAATTGGGGACCTATGAAGAGAAGTGACAAACCTTACGAGAGAGAAACAGGAATTGAACAATGACATAGGAGAAAATGGAGAGAGTATAGTGGAGATTAGAAAACAAATGCCTCAAGAGCAGAACAGAAATGAAACTGAAAAAAAGCACTAGACAAGGTACAAAGAAAAAAGCTTACAAGGATAAAAATTATGAATTCAAGAGAGCTGTTGGTAGAAGTGTGATAGCAGCCAGAAAAAACCAGTTGTCCCCTAAAAGGAATACACAACGAATAGATTTGCTGTACTCTTCAAAAACAGAAGAGGAAGCAACCTAAATTAGATATTCTTTCGTGAAAAGATACGGGGCTTAAAATTTTAATAGGCTAAAAAAATATAAGTAACAGAAAAGTTCATTATTACCAAGGTGAGGAGCAAAGAAGGTAGCTGAGGTAGTGAAGAAAATCAAAATAAAAAATAGAGAAAGTGCAATCATAGTGCTGGGAGGAGGAAATGACATGTTTCCAAAAGATGAAAGAATTGGCCAAACAGAAGGTCTTGTAACCAACCTGATGAATATTGTAGAGAGCATCGTGAGAAAACTGATAAAGGCTTTCTTATAGGACTTCTGCCTAGAACCAATGTAAGCCACTACTCCCTTAGCAAGGCAATTGGAATCAATGACAAACTGGAGCTAATATGCCAAGAAAAAGGTGTTAGGTTTGTAAACTTTTGGCACAGATTTATAAGAATAGAAAACTATATAAAAGGGACGGAACTCATGTGAATTTGGAAGAGGCAAACCTACTTGGAAACCTTAATGAAAACCTCTTGAAACACCTTACTGAACTGAACAAACATTCAAGGGAAGAAGTCAGAAAGCTCCCAAAATCTGGTTAATAATAGCACTGCAGGAAACAGTGACAGTACAGGAAACTAATAAATCCACCGATGACAAAAGAGAAGATAGAAAAGTCCCTCAGAGTGGCGCAGTTTGATGCACAATCTATTCAGAAAAAAAGTAGCATAGGTCCCCTATGGGACAATAGAGGAAACCTGGTGAACTCCGACTTTGAAAAAGCAGTTATTGATTAAGTTTTTTACTTGTGTTTTCACAATTGAAAACATTACCCTCAATAACGGAAACCTGCCATTAAATATGAAAGGGCAGAACCAATGGACAAAGTAATATTTACAGAAGAGGACATTAAAAACACAATAGACTAACTCAACAAGTTCAAATCTCCTAGCCTGGATAGGATTCATCCAAGAGAAATTAAAGAGCTAAAAGAGGAGATAGTTCCTAAACTATATAAAATCTACAGAAAAAGTGGAGAACAATGAAAGGCACCAAAAATGATAGAAACTTGGTAATGTGCCTCCAGTTTACAAAAAAAGGTCCTAGAGAAGAGCCAGGAAATTATAGACCAATCTGTCTCACGTTGGTCATTTGTAAGATTTGAGTCCATAATTGCAAATCAAATTGTGGATCACATCGATAGAAACAACTTGTTAAACTGCCAACACGGTTTCAGACAAAACAGACCCTGCCTGTCAAACCTCTTGGAGTTTTTTCATAACATGCTCGGTATTTACAACAGTAGGAGAGCAGTAGATATACTCTATTTAGATTTCCAAAAGGTTTTTAACCAAGTTCCACAAAAGAAACTAACACACAAAATTTAAGAGCTTTAGGAACTGTAGGAGAAATAGCAGACTGGACTGAAGACTGGCCAACTAATAGAAAAGTCATTATAAATGGTGAAGAATCAGAATGGGCAGATGTGACAAGCAGAGTTCCTCTGGGTTCTGTCCTTGGCCCGCTCATTTTTTATTTACATTAATGACATTGATATAGGCTTAACTAGCAGGATAGCCAAATTTGCAGATGACACAAAACTAAGTGTAAATGCACCAGATACAGTGGAAAGTTTAAAAAATTATCTATGAAAAATAGGAGAATGGTCAAAACGATGGCAAATACCTTTTAACCTAAATATTTAGTGTTGGTTAGGCAATGGGATCTTATGTTTCTAATATGAAAAACTTCCCAAATTTTTCACAAGAGGGAATCAAATTAAATTAAGAGTAAATTTTGTCAGAATTGTCCTTCTCTAGTTTGGTTTGCATACTCACGTCTTCAGCGGCCTATTCAAGGAATCTTTGCTTAGATGAGAATTTTAAAGAGGGTTGATAAAGTTCCATTTCCACACTTTGGTTAACATTTCATCCATTTGGTATTCATTAAATGTTGTTTATCAACTTGCCCAAGTAATGTCTCATGCCAACCCTGAATCTAAACTAGAATAGATTAATCCTCTTCTCATGGGCCAGCTTAAGGCTTATACTCAGATATACATACAGCTGCTGATGCCTTGATGATCGTCATTCCATCAAAGCTTGACTGGGATCAGAAACAGAGCTCAGTGACAATCTAATTCTAAAGGGTGAAGAGGCCTGTAATTAAGAATTACCCTTCATTATACACTATTAAGGATCAAAATCATAGTCAAGAGCTGAGCATGGATCATAGGTTGATAGATAAGGTAAGGAAGGGAAGAACTGAGTTTAGAACTACCACCTGGGGCTATGGCATAGGTTGGTTCTAGGTGATTGCTCTCTGAAGCCATCACCTAACAACAAGGTGCTTGGAATCTATGGGTCTTCAGATACAGACTCACAACATTTCAACAAGTATCTATCTGGTAAAAATAAGGGAAATTTATGTCGGCTTGACAAAAGGTTTGAACATTAGTAGGTACCACAGGGAAGTTTATCTGAAGTGGGTTGGTAAAGTGTTGGGAAGTTGATTGGTCAGTTATCTGCTTTGGTCCCAATACGGCAGTCTCTCAAGCATCTCAACAGTCTCTTTTCTGTTTTGCTGGTGCCAGGCACCAATTCTCCATTATTCAGCCTCTGAAAGATATGAGATTCCTACGAAACATTCAGGGAAAGGAAGTGCTCTATTATGTGGAAAACTTTAGAGGAAACTTAACCAATGGTTTTCAGGAGATGTGTTGATCTCTGGACCTAATATAAGGGTCAGATGTGAAAGGGCACTGTTTTGAGTAGTCTTACATATACTGCCTATAGATGACACCCTCAAAGAGATGGCTAGACACATGGAAAGGTCATTATGATGCCTGAGAGGGAACTTCCACCTTCACTATGAATGTTAATTAAATCTGTTCTTTTCATTATCCTTTATCCCATGGTTTTCCTGCCTGAACTTCCATGTAACATTCATCTATCCCATTTCTCCAAGATTTCCGGGGCTTTCTTCCAATATGTCTTTGATCTGCTCCTTCCCAATCAGTACTGATTTGCTACCAACTCTTCCTCATCCTTTCTCATCACATCCTAAGTGTTTTTTCCAGCCTCCTGAGAAAACATGTCGCCAACAATGAATATTCTTTCAAAATCTCTCCTATTTTCCTTATCAGTGACCTTGTTTTAAACTACACAAAATAATACAAGACCTGTACCATTATAAGTCTTCTCTTTCTACAGATACAGCATTTGTATTTACCAGCAACACATCTAAGCCCTAATGTTGCTACTCTCTTTGTTAATGCTCTCTACAATCATGCTTCACAGTCCAGTGAGTTCCCAAGTAACAGAAATGCTCTACCTCGTCTATGACCTGCCCAACTATCACAAGAGCATTCTCAAGTCCTCTCTCCTCTTCATCTGTTCTCGAAAGGCATTACAGACACTAAAAATCCTTAGGCCAAGGGCACTTTGAGTATCTCCAATTACATACTATGATAAATAGACCAGGGATGTGCTGATCATTGAGATACCTTCAGGCCAATAAAATTACTACAAGCCATTACTCCTCTCCAGGTCTTCTATGGTGGGGTGCAAGGTTTTGAGGTATCTGTTTTCTAATTTTCAATATGGATGATGAGCATGATGCTCCATTATGACACTTCTCAAGCAGTCATCATCATAACAATGGTTTTGATGCATAAATCCTTTATACATGAAAAAAGCTTGATACTTTCACTTTGGATTCATCAGGGGTAGATGTTGTTTACCTATCCATTCACTTATGGCAGTATCAATTATTAATAGGACCTAGTTTACTCTGTCTAACTTGTTGTTTCTGTGTTCAGGTTTACTACTATACTTTGCAATGCAGTGTTGTCCAAACATTTTCGCCTATTGTACCCTTTATTACCTTCTCCTACTGTTACGTAACCAACAACCCCCTCCCCCCCCTCGCCCACCATGGCTGACCAAACTCAGTTTTATTTAGGATAATCATGCAAATAGTATATTAATTATGAAAAGACTGCATTATAGGAGTGTTGGTCAATAAATTCAAATTTATTACACAAATAAAAAGGATGATTTAATAACAAAATGCTTGAAAATTACTTACACAACTTAATGTGAGATGTGAGGCTGATGTTCACTGATGGGATGTTTCTGTTGTGTGTGTGTGTGTGTGTGTGTGTGTGTGTGTGTGTGTGTGTGTGTGTGTGTGTGTGTGTGTGTGTGTGTGTGTGTGTGTGTTCCTTGTTTGTTCACGTACCCTCATGATCTATGTTGTGTACCCCCAGGGGTACGCGGACCCCAGTTTGGACAACACTGCCTTAATACATAGTAACTAAAGAAAGGTAAAGAAAATTATAAACCAGTTGAACAACCACGAAACATGAGAACAACCCTACAGACAAATAGTAACCAAAGTCTACAAAAATCTGTCTTGAATCTACCAATTAAAATTAAAATAAAAAGGGTTTTATCAATCTTTCGGAAAACTTACTGTCTTTGCTTTCTTAGATGATGATTCCTCTGTCCCTTCTTTGTCATCTTCTCTCTCTCTCTTCTTTATCTCAATATCCTCAATTTCTTTTTTTGGAACCTGCTTTTTCTCTTTCTCCTCAGACTCTCTTCTCTTCTTATTTTCTTTCTGGAACAGAAAAAATAAGCATTTGTCACATTACAAAAGATACTAAATAATCAGGTGCAGAGTACATCAAGAACCTTAGAACTAACAAAGCCCAACCTGCATACAAGAAAGGGCAGCAAGAGCTAAAAGAAAGGTGGCATCAACGTTCTTAAGTGAAGCCTTATCAAAAGGCTCAAAATGAGATTATAAAACCTGAATGACTATGTCTAACTTTCATCATAAACCATGATAGGAAGATTGAAATTTACAGTACAAAAGATAAAAAAACATCTTCAAACTTTAAATTATGAGCAACATTCCAGTCAGCATGATGCACAACTGAATTCAATGTTAAGCAAAATCCCTTGACCATAACTTAGATACTGGCAAAACTTAAATCAGGATATCTGTGTACCTAATCAACTCAACCAATTCACATACATCACTATCACTCTCTCCCAAATGGATGATACGTGAGCCAGCAAACGCACTGCTAAACTACCAAATAATGTCTTTGGAGAACGTGTCAAATTTGAACCAAACGCGGTTGAGAGAGGTGGTAAAGGGAACAGACCTTGGTCTTGAGACAAGCCTTGGTTCCCTGTCCACGGAGAAGACCAACGGTACCAGGGACCCCAGAGGGTAGGATACAGACAGATGCTAAGGGTCCAACACCTCTCTCACAGGGGAAACCAAAAAAAGTCAATCAATGTGGAGTGCAGGATCATCTCACCCTGATATATATGGTGAAATTTCTAACCATAACATAAGAAAATTTCTCAATTACCTATTATTTTTCTCCTGAATCACATAGGGAGCAAAAGAAGGTGGAGCAGGAGAGAGAGAGAGAAATTAACATAGGCTGTCAGGTAGGAGGAGAAGCAACACAGGAAGAAAAAAGGAAGACTGAGTAAGCTTATGGTGTGCCCTAATTAATTGTTTAAGCAATCTATAGGACTAATATCTTTCAAGATTTCACAAAATTTTCATCCTCTCATCAGATCACGCCTTACTATCTTTAGATCAAGAAAACCACACTCATGCCTCAACAGCTAGGGTAACACACATGGCCATCATGCACAACTGAAAAATTCAGTTTCCACAAACTCTTTCTTATGCAGATTAATGCTTTCATGTCTGCTGGTTGTAGCTGCTATATGGCAAAAACAGAAAACAAGTACAATACCATAAAGGAGAAAGTCAGCAAGAAATAGCCAGCATTTATTAATACTGATTCACACCATCTGCACAACGACACAGAATGAAGAATTCTGACAAGGATGTAAACATTCCAATGCCACTAGGTGGGAAACAGGTGACTACAGAGATAGTTTTAGCAGGTTAGCCAAGCGTTATTTTGTTTTTGTTTTGAATGCCAATTGCACCTAATGGTGCCAAGATATAAGCTAACTTTAACAGTAGGTAAGATTCATACCAAATAATATTCATTATCAAATGAATAGTTTGATTACAGATTGAATCACACATAGAAAAAGAAAATGTAACAGTGAAAATATATCCACAGAACGGCTGAACAGGTTACTCTGTTGTGATATTTTGCAAAACATAATGTATTGTATTTCAATACAAAATACATCTTCTTTATGAGGTCCATTTCGATGGGATGCCAGTATTACTACAATATAGAAAAGAAGAAAGTTCATTTACTCAGAAACTTACCTCAATTTCAGAAATAAAATCTACCATGTTTGAGTAATGGCTGTAGGAACGACAGTGGGGCTTAACAAAGTTTACATTGGCAAAGAACTTCTGATCGCAGCATATGCAATAATAGTTAATCTTCTTTACGATGTGATTTAACCCTAAAAGTAAGAGAAAGACAATGAGGGGATATGCATAAAATATAAATACTGTATGAGAAAAAAGCATAATATTGTACAAAAAAACAAAAGTTATAAGTTAAAAAAACAAAAGCTATAAGTTAAAAGCAGACTGGAGTTTTCTTATATGTAAATTCTGAAACCTGATAAATTTATGAGTGAGGTCATGCAAATTCTGAACTTTACAAACTTAGCAAATAGCTGATATTTTATAAGTAAAAGATTAAATACAGGTTTACATTCCTTATCTGAAATCCTAACAATTATATTTTTATATAAAATATGGTTTTATTTATACTTACCAAGTAATTACATAGCAAAGAATTTCTAAGTACATACCCGTAGCTAAACTTTGAAAAGCATGGTAGTGATTCCTTAGTTTTGGTGAAGGTCAGTACCCCCACCCATTACTGGGGGAATGGGTAACAACGCACCAAACTAGCTCAATTTATTTATGCTTTATCATCCTAGAGGGGGGAGGAGAGTGGGCTACCATTCTGTAATTACTTGGTTAAGTATAAATAAAAACCTCTTTTATTATAAAAATATAATTTTTATTTAAAAAACTTACCAAGTAATTACATAGCTGATTCCCATACTGCTAGGAGGTGGGATTTATGCAAATAAAAAAATTTGCTAGCATTCTACCAGTTAAGAGAGCTATAGCAGTCACGCAGTATTGACTGAACAAGAAGACATTGGTTCAAAAGTAGGACCAGACAACCATTTCAGGACTACCTACAGATTCCAGGAAACTTGCTGTGTTTCCTTGCGTTTGGATGTGTCGAAAGACTTAATCAGGTCTGTTAAGTCTTGGTTAGCAGACAAGTCTAGACCTCTATGTGACAAGTCTAGACCTCTATGTGACAAGTCTAGACCTCTATGTAAGAATACAAAACCTTACAGAACCTAGCATGGCTCTGTATCCTTTAATAGTGGAAGAAAACAGTCCTCTTGACTTCCTCAGATATAAAACAAAATCGGCGATCTACATTACAGATGCTCGAAAAGAAGAGACTTTATTTCTTCTACAACATGATCTGAAAATGGCCCATTTATTTTGGTAGACGTTAGATCGCTTCTGCAGCCGACTTTGTAAAGCCTTTTGCTCTGAGGAGTCGGATGACAGTTTGAACCCTGTCAGAGCTAGAGTGGACAAGCCTTGGTGATACCTCATTATGTATGGCTGTCTGAGCAGTTTTTGTCTTTGTGGAAGTAACTTGAGGAAATCTACTAACTGACTGATAAGGTTTGGGAACCATTCTCTGAGTGGCCAGAATGGCACGATGAGGATCATCAAGAAGTTTCTGTGGGTATGAAACTTCCTGAAACTTCCCTGATCATACCCAACAGAGGAAATACATGAAGTTCCTTGTTGGACCAGTCCAGGAGCATTGCATCCACCACCCATGCCGATAATTCTTTGCGATAGTGAAGAGGTCCATCATCAGTCTTCCCCACAACTTCCAGGGGTCCAGGCGAACCGCTGGATGCAGAGTCCACTCCATAGGGATGACCTGATTAGAACGGCTCAGCTGGTCTGCTAATACATTCAATCTCCCTTGAACAAACCTTGCTATTAACTTTGTCTGGTTCTCTACATCTCACATAAGAAGATCTCTCGCTGCCTTGCAGGGAGAGAAGGAGTGGATTCACACTTGTTTGGAAATGTATGTGAGGGTTGTCATGTCCGAGTGAATGGCTACTGTTCTGTTTTGGACTTTCCCTGCAAATGCTTTTAGTCCCAGGGTTATGGCTTTCAATTCTTTTAGATTGATATGCCAGGTCGCTCCCCAGCCTACGTCGGATGTGTCTGAATAGAAAATGAGATCTGGGTTCAAAGGTGAGAGGGACTTGCCTATTAGAAGACTTTCTTTTGATCTCCATCACCAGAGATGTTCTTTGATTCCCTGCAGAATCTGGAACACAAAGTCATCCAAAAATTCCTCCTTGTTCCATTTCGCCCTAAGAAAGAACTGGAAGATTCTCAGATGCAACCTGCCTAAGGGGACAAATTGCTCTATGGAGGACAATGTGCTGAGGAGGTTCATCCAATCCCTGGCTGAGTGTTCTGGGAGAGACAGGAATTTGTCCACTGTCTGAAGGCAATACTCTACCCTTTTGAGGGCTGGAAAAGCCTGAAAAAGAACTGAATCCAGGGTCATCCCCAAATAAACTATCTGTTGGGATGGGACTAGTTGAGATATTTGACGATCGATCAGAAGATCTAACTCCTGAGCCACAGTTAAGGTCTTCTAAAAGTCCCCCATGCAGCATGACTTCGACTTTGAGTGAAAGATCCAATCATCCAATGGAAGCATGGATCCCTCGGATCCCACTGGATGTATGGATCCCTGGTATGCCACTGGAAGAATGGATCCCTCAGATTCCACTGGACGCTTGGATCCATTAAATCCCACTAGATGCTTGTATCCGAAGACACTTTAATTCCTTGGATCCCACTGGATGCATGGATCCATCAGAACACTTGGATCCACCTGGATCCCTGTGGATGCCCAGATCACACTGATAGCTTGAACCCATTGGATACTCTTAGGGCTTGGATCTCACTGGGCACAGAGATCCTGCTGCGTGCTTGGATCCACTGGGCACTCAAATCTACTAGAAGGTCGGATCCACTGGGCGCTGGGATCCAGAAAATGTCATCAGTGCCTATTGTTGTTTGTTTGTATGGATTTTTTACATTGGACGGAACCAGTGGTTATTCAGCAATGGGACCAACAGCTTTATGTGACTTCCGAACCACGTCGAGAGTGAGCTTCTATCACCAGAAATACACATCTCTCACTCCTCAATGGCATGACCGAGAATCGAACAAGCAGCCACCAAGGTGGCACGCCAACACAATACCGACCAAGCCACTGAGACACCATAGTTCACCCTGGGATCCGATCACTAGAGGACAAAGAATGCACATCCCTATGGATACCCTAAGTATCTCTGCTATTGGCGGCTGAAAGGAATCTTCAAGCTTTAAGATTCCTTCCAGCCGCCAATAGCAGAGAAGCACTGCACCCCCCGACCAATGAAAACTCAGCTAGCGGATAACCCCCGCTGATCTCCCGTTTATAAATTAGGGTAGCACCAAAAAAATATCATCAGTCTACTCAAAGCCACAGCCTTGAAAATATCTGGTTGAATCCAGAAGAAATGTCGGCATAAAATATTCACTTAGATTTGTATTAATCTACGGACATTGTACACCAGATTCCAGTATATATATAAATTTCGTAAAATTAGTTTATCTTGACTTTTCATGTTTCCAATAGGTGCATTATTCACCCACCTAAATAGTACTGAAAAGGCCGTAATAAGAAGAATAGAAAAGAACTTCTAAACAATAAATGCAGCTGAAGCAGCAATCTCCTTCAATAGAACATGCTTGAAAGAGGGACTTCTACCTAAATACAATAATAATAATAATAATAATAAGACCCAACAACGAACTAAGTGACAATACCGCAGAAGACGACAGGAATGATGAGCTCCCAAATAACGACACATGAAGAAACATGGAATAAGTAACAGAGAGGACGGAATGGATGGAAAAGATCAGACAATGGATGAAGCCAGATACAAAAAGAACAAAGATCCCCTCCATGAAAGCCTACAACACAAGTAACTAAGGGAGAAAACAAGCGAGTCAATGAAATGATGAGACTAATACACACCTCCAGTATCAAAGAAACAAATACAGTCACTTCTCAATTAATGCAAGGGTTACGTTCCTGGGGAGCGCACGTCAATTAAAAAGTCGTTATTTAAACATATTTTTCCCATAATAAATATCAGTAATAAAGGGGGTTACGTTCCTGGACTTGGGGAACTCTGTACTGCATTATTAATATAATACCATGTAAGTCAGACAAAAAAGATAAACAGAACAAAATCTTTCGCCTTATTAATAAATAAACAAATAAACAAAGTCTTTCGCTCTATTAATAAATCCAGTACACAAAGTCTTTTGCTTTATTAAAAAATATGTACAGTGCACTGTACCATGTCTTTGTTTATGTCGACAGCTGTTGTCTACAGCGCACGGCACCCTGTGCCTTGGCTTTCCCTCCTCACTCGTCATTATCTTCTAATTCTTCTGATTCTTTTTCTTGTTTTTTTTTTTTCTACTGTGGTCTTGGGTTTTTCTTGAAAAATTGATTCAGTTTGGTCTGTGATGCTGATGCGCGGGTGATTTGAAAACAACGCTCAGGCACCAATTCGCGTTAAATTTTTGCATTTTTTAAACATTTTCAAATACTTTCTAGCTCATGTTAAATCAAAAATGCGTTAAATAAACATGTGTTAATTGAGAGGTGACTGTAACCTAGCATATGCAGGAACAAGATCAGTATTAGAACTACAATGGGGGATACAAACACTAACACCACCATCACAACCAACCCAAATGAAATCAAAACATTAGCCACCTTGGAAAAGGCACCTGGAAAAAGAAACCATGGTGATGAGATCTGACTTGATTAAACTGAAAAGAGATGGCAGAAAAGAAGCTAAGAAGTAAGAAAACAAGGGAGGAACTGAACGAGAAATACAAAGTACAGGAGAAGGGACTAAATAACACAAAAGATATAAAACAGAGACTTAAAGGGGCTGGCCGGCTAATGCCATTTTTTAAGGACAGAACTTTGATATTCATACCACTTAATAAGGTGACTTGGGACACTCCAAACCGCATATTATTTTTGCCTCTGACCTTCGGTTTTGTGACGCCAGGGCGATTTATCCCGAAAATAACCATTCTATCTCCTCCCTTGATATTTAATATTAAGACCTGGGATTACTACCATATACAGACCTGATGTAGACCTCCAATCAAATGAGGAGTTTTTTTTCTAAAAGTCATTTTTTGCTAGATATGAATTTTTCGTTATGGTAAAAAAAATAAACCCTATAAATCAGGGAAAAAATGTATAAAAAAAAGACGAAACAAAAATTGGAAAAAAGGGCTTGATTTGATTGTTCTATAATGTCTTTCTGACTTAAATACCATATTTCAGTGTTATAGCTTTAAAACTAAGTGAGAAGATAGACTTTGAAGATCAATAAGTATAGTTTTGAGATACGGGCGTTCAAAGTTTTCCTTCGTATTTTTATAAAGACAACATTAATAAATAACGATTATTATGAATGTATATTTCTTTTTTGTGTATTAATAAACCAAAACTACGTTATTTATCATAATTTAATCATAAATGATGATCCCTTTGCTCATATATCGTAGCCTGGGGCACTGCGTCAGGCAAGATGGGGCACTCCTTCCTACGCAACTCTCTCTCTCCTTCACTAACTCGGCTTATTGCAGCGAATTTTCTTCTTCAATATGTTAGCAAGATGTTTTCCTTGTATTTTCCTCTTTGGCATGATGAAATTCTTGCCGAAACAGACAAACAAACGTAAATGCAAGAGAATGTCAGAGGTGAAACTCGAAGGTGTACTCTCTTTTTACAAAGACAATCTTCATAAATCATGATTATTATGAATTTCATATTCCTTTTTGGGTATTAATAAACCAAGACTATGTTATTTATCATAAATGAAGATCCCTTTGCTCAAAGATCGTAGCCTGAGGTACAGTGTGACGTGTGTGTCAGGCAAGACAGGGGCGTTACTTACTATGCAACCCTCCCTCTCTATCTTCACTAACTATGCTAATATCGCGTATATTATGATATTCTGTAATCATATTAGAGCAAATTTTCTTCATCTGTATGTTTAGCGAGATGTTTTGCTTGTCTTTTTCTCATTGGCACGATGAAATTCTTGCTGAAACAAAGATAAACATATGTAAAAGCAAGCGAATGTCAGAAGTGAAACTTGAACGTGTAGACTACTTGAGGGTTGTGCTCACACTGAATCGTGGTTGAACAGTGGTAGCTGACTGACTTCCCTTCTGCGACTCATGGAATCTCTACAGATGCCATTGCTCAATATTTCTTTGACAATAATTATCAAAATTTTCGATAACAGAAGAAATATTCCATTTTCTTGAACAGATCAATGTTTTTGGCTTATTGAGTTACGTTTACTAATTACCCTGTAACTACAAAAGTAAGAGGAATTTTTACGAAATATTTCGTATACGTATTCTCAATTGCCATATGAAGCTCCATGAATTTTTTCATGACTTTTCATTTTTTGCCCTATACCCCCATATATAAGGGTTCTGGCCAGCTCCCTTAAAGCCAAAGAACACAAGATCCAACAGTACATGAACAGGAATAAAAGATACCAACAGAACCAACCAACTCTTTGGAACCAACCAGAAAAAACTATACAGACAACTAAGAGGGGAAGACAACCACCACAAAATTCCTGAAGCTGAACCGATAAAGAGATTCTGGGAAAACACATGGAGCAATCCAGTATTACACAATAAACACGCAACATGGCTCCAGGAAGTCAAGGCAGAAGAAATGGGGAGAATAAAACAAAGATTCACCGAGATCACAACAGACACAATCAGACACCAAAAAAAGAAAATGCCCAACTGGAAAGCCCCAGGTTCCAATGAAGTCCACGGCTCAAAAACTTCAAGATCCTACACCCATGAATAGCAAAACAACTTCCGCATTTTATCACAAACCACCATGCGCCCAAATGGATGACAACAAGGAGAACATCCTTGGTACAAAATGACAAGAACAAGGGAAATACGTATAGCAAGCAACTACAGGCCTATCACCTACCTAACAGTAATGTGGAAGTTACTAACAGGTATAACCAGTAAAAGGCCATGGAACTACCTAGACGATACAAACACCATCCCATGCCAACAAAAAGACCGCATAAGGAAGTGTAAGGGCACAAAAGACAAGCTCCTGGTAGACAAAATGGTAATGAAGAATAGTAAGAGAAGGAAAACCAACCTAAGTATAGCATGGATTGACTACAAGAAAGCCTTTGACATGATACCACAAACATAGCTTATAGAATGTTTGAAAATATATGGGGCAGAGGAAAACGCCATCAGCGTCCTCAAAAATATAATTGTGCAACTGGAATACAGTACTTACAAGCTCTGGGATAAGACTAGGAGAGGTTAACATCAGGAGAGGGATCTTTCAAGGAGACTCACTGTCCCCACTACTCTTCTCAGTAGCCTTGATTCCCATGACAAAAGTACTACAGAATATGGATGCTGGGTACCAACTCAAGAAAGGAGGCAACAGAATTAACCATTTGATGTTCATGGACAACATCAAGCTATGTGGTAAGAGCATCAAGGAAATACGCAAATGCCTTAATCCAGACTGTAAGAATTGTATCTGGGGACATCAGAATGGAGCCTGAATAGAAAATGTACCTTGTTCAACATACAAAAAGGCAAAGTAACCAGGATTGAAGCAATAAAGCTACCAGATGGGAATAGCATCAAAAACAAAAATGGGACAGGATACAAATACCTGGGAATAATAGAAGGAGAGGATATAAAACACCAAAAGATGAAAGGACACGATCAGGAAAAAATATATGCAAAGACTTAGGGAAATACTCAAGTCGAAACTCAACGACGGAAATACGATGAAAGCCATAAACACACGGGCAGTACCAGTAATCAGATACAGCGCAGGAGTAGTGGAGTAGATGAGGGCTGAATTCTGCAGCATAGACCAGAAAACTAGGAAACACATGACAATACACAAAGCACTACACACCCAAGAACAAATACAGACAGACTATACATAACATGAAAGGAAGGAGGGAGAGGACTACTAAGCATAGAGGACTACGTCAACATCAAGAACAGAGCACTGGGGCAATGTCTGAAAGCCAGTGAAGACAAGTAGCTAAGGAGTGCATGGGAAGGAGTGATAAGAGTAGACAAAGACCTAAATATACAGAAACAGGAGAATGACAAACAAAACTGAGGAACGGCACAACAATCCAATGCACAGACAGTACATGACAGACTGAAGGCCTGGCCACCGATGTAACATGGCAATGGCTGGAGGGGAGAACTTGAGAAGGAAACAAAAGAAATGGTAACTGCAGCACAAGACCAGGCCCTAAGAACCAGATGTGTCCAAAGAACTATAGATGGGAATAAAATCTCACCCATATGCACGAAGTGTAATATGAAAAACAAGACCATAAACCACATAGCAAGCGAATGTCCAGCACTTGCACGGAACCAGTACAAAAAGAGGCAAGATTCAGTAGCAAAAGCCCTCCACTGGAGCAAGTGCAGGAAAAATCCGCTACCTTGCAGTAATAAGTGGTACGTACACCAACCTAAAGGAATGATAAAAAAATGATCAAGCAAAGATCCTCTGGGACTATGGTATTACAACAGATGTGGTGATACGTGCCAATAGACCAGACGACATTGTTTGACAAAATCAAGAAAGTATCGCTCATTGATGTTACAATACTATGACATGAGAGTAGAAGAGAAATTGAGAGAAAAGATAGATTAGTATCCAGACCTGAAAATAGAAATAAGGATATGGGATATGCCAGTGGAAATTGTACCCATAATCATAAGAACACTAGGCACAATCCCAAGATCCCTGAAAAGGAACCTGGAAAAACTAGATGCCGAAGTAGCTCTAGGACTCATGCAGAAGAGTGTGCTCATAGAAACAGCACACATAGGAAGAAAAGTATTAGTCCAAATAAAAAGCACTGTTTGTTCATGAAAAGGATTTCAGAACAAAGAGAGACAGAATAAAGAATTTCTTAAAAGTGATTGAGAAGACTGCTAAAAATAGATCAGTCGGTCGGAAGGGGGAGAGAAGAGAGAAATATGTTGTAAGTAATCTTCACATACTCGTATACTTTTACCAACCATTTCTTTTTTTAAGGTCAATGTATTAAGCTGGTCAGAAGGGGGAGAGAAGAAATATGTTGTAGTATGTAATCTTCACATACTCCTATATTTTTACTGACCATTTATTTTTTTGGGGGGTAATGTATTACGCTAACTTTTCAATGAAATTGAAGTAACTTTAATAGTATTTAAAAGTTAATTTCATACTTAGGGAGCATGATTAGGGTTATAGATTACATTCTGGTTAGAGGAGCTGACAAAAGCAATGTCACAAACTGCAAAGTGCTTTTGGGAGAAGCATGTGTTCAGCAGCATAGGTTAGAAAAGGGGGAGCAATTTAGGAGGACTATTAGAGAGAGAAATCTGGGAAGGGGGAAGGTAGAATTTAGACAGGGCAAAAGAGTGGAAAATATCTGGCCAGACATGAGTTAAATATGTGTGGGGGAAGCAGAGGGACTGGTGGGAAGAACCAGCGGATATGGAATGTCGAGAGGGAGGATGTGAGGCTGAAGTTGACAGTAGAATAAAAGCTGCATGGGGGAAGTGGAGAGAGAGGTAGCTGGAGTGGTATGTGATAAGAAAATGCCAATCAAGCTAAAAGTCAAGATATATAACACAGTGATAAGACCAGTGTTTAAGTATGGAGCAGAAACATGGGCTCTAAGAAGAAGAGGAGGTAAAGCTTGAATGAACAGAGATGAGAATACTGTGGTGGATTATGGGAATATCACTGCTTGACAGACTGGAAAATGATGAAATAACAAGGGCAGGCTTAGTAAGATTACAGTGATAAGAGAGTCACGATTGAGATGGTATGGGCATGTGTTAAGGATGGATGATGAGAGAGTGAAGAGGGCTTGGGAGGAACCTGTTAGAAGATGAAGATCGAGAGGGAGACAGAGATTTAGATGGCAAGATTAAATGAAGGAAAATATGGAGAAAAGAGGATTGGTAGAGGATGACGCCTTAGATAGAAGGCAGTGGAGAAGGCGCATCAGGCAACCAACCCCTTAATGTAAGGAAAGATGATTAGGGTCATATTTAGTGTTCAAACTCTAAAAGCAGGCATTTATTAACATTTTTACAGACCGCACTCAACTTATACAAAAATTCCCCTTGTGCAAAGGGGTCTGGAACCTAACTTCCCGTAAGTTCAGGGTATTACTGTATAAATGTAAATTTGCTACTGTATCAAAATATGAAAAACTCGAATCAGACCATTAATAACAAAATAATATAGTGTCCTAAGGACTGAGAGCTTAAAGGCTACCCGAAATCTGCAATAATTCTTCACCAACAGGCGAATTTAAGAACACAGCTGCCATTAACAACCGGTATTATATACCCGAACATCGAACTCGCAGCCACTGAGGTGACAGGCAAAAACCATACCAACCACGCCAATAAGGCACTTTTATACCCGAACATCAACAGAAATAGAATTACCCCAACATCAGCAGAAATAGAATGAAGTGGTCTGCAAGTAGTTCTTGGTATTCGTGTTGGTGGACAGGACCTGTCACCTGCACTAAATCTGTGAAGCGTTACCCACGAATTTTTTAATCTTCAAGCTGCCAAGGCAAGAAATTGTTAGCTAAGTAATTACTGGGTAACTTACTTATATAATTTTTTTTAAATATTCTTAAAAACCAATCTGGAATATAAATTTATGTAATTTAAAAAAGTTAATTAAATATTGTGTCAGTAATCATGCTTAATTTTGGGGTTCATGCTTTAGTTTCCTCCTTCATTCTTCTTCCACGTGATCTACAGTGAATCTTTCAAAACATTTCATACATATTTATTCCTCATAGAATTTTTTACTGTCATTCTTATATATAATACTATCTGTTTCATTCGTAATAATATTTATTTCATTCTTTTAATTTGTATAACAAAAGTCATTATTTGATGGACCAAAACTATTAAAAGAGTATTGCTATATATTTTTGAGTTAGTGTACCTGTATTCTTAAACTCATTAATAAACAGATTAACCTTACTACCTGCATTACCACATTACCAAGGGCCTAATATTCTCCAGCATATTCAAACCGTTCAACAAAAACAAAATATGTGCATTGATCATTCTGAAAGTATGGTAGTACTGTAATTTGCTTTTCTGTACTTTCCAGTTTCACTCGCCAATAATTTGTTTAAAAGTAGTTGTATCAGCTGATAATAAAATAGAAAAATTAACATAAAAATGTTGAGTCTCTGGCCAGTAACTAAAATGCATCCTAAATGCAAGATATCAATTCCATTAAACTAAACTCACCAATAGGTGTATTGTCAAAAGGAGGCAGCTCTTTGTTGAGATCAAGATCAGGATATTTTTCTTTCAGTTCTTTCAGATCCTGGTCACACTGCTTGTAAATATCTAGGGAGGGAGAAAAGGAATTCAGTAATCAAATACTCTGAGAGCACTTACCTTTAAAAGCACAGATATATAAACTCATCTAGTTTTATTTGTTTAAAAAGTGAAGATTTTGTTTACATTAACAATTATTTGTTAATAAACTGATTAACAATAAATTTCTAACATGGATGATAAAAACTAATTAATAAATTTGAATATGTATCCAAATGACTACTAGAACTTCAATAAACTTCAATGCTCAGCTGGATTGCCTAATTAATTTATGAATATATTTCATATTATTCCCTCACATGTATGTATAAATGCATATACTGCATGTGAATTACTTCCTATATTATATATAACGACTTTAATTATCAGAATCAATACTGCAATTATTTATTTAGGTACAGTTTGCATCTTGATACATATACGATATAGTAAGTGAACATGAATACAGCTCAAATGAAAATCATAAATCATTTCTTGGTAAATGTTTCCACTAAATCACACCCAACCCAAACCCCCAAATGCTGTATCCCTGCTACAACCAAAATCAGTTCTGATTTACATCTGATGTTCTGAAATTACAGCACTGTAAACTAAAGTTACGTGCTCTAACTGGAATTACACCACCGTAAGCACCATCGGCACCGATGTTCCAAGTTACAGCATTTTCCAACTTTGGCATGCTGCTGAAACAGAACCCCCACCCCCGTAACTGAGGACATTATAACTGATATGTTGATGTGATAATGTTTATGACAACGACTAAGCATATGTAGTTCTACTTGCTTCTGATCCTATTGATCTTATTCTTATCTGCACTGACGATGACTAGGCAGAGTTGTATTTGCTACTGATCATACTGATCTAATTCTTATCCATATATTTATCTTGGATAAATTATATAGTATTGAAGAAAGGTTTGCCATTAGGAACTCAATGAAATTATGATGGGGATTGAAAATACTAAAGTGCCACGTGTCACTAACGCAGCAGCAAGGCCCCCTCCCAACACAACTACTATGAACAAAAATTTAAAATTTGGCAAGAAATTCTTATCTGTAATCAAAATGCTTGTCCTCCACACTAATGAGCTACTTATTCAACTATAAAAATCATTACCACAATTTAAATGTAGGCAAATTAAATAAAGTGCTCACCTATAGCCTTCTTCATTGTAAGTCTCTCTTCGCCCTTATCCAAGATACTCTTTTGCTTCTTTTCATAAACATTCTGTCATAAGAAAAACATTGGATTCAATACCAAGCTTCATTTATATAAAAAAAGTTTATAATAAAACCAAGCCTCTTGATATCAATTCATGAAAAATATACACATCAAAAACTCTGGCAAGCTGTTCAAACAATACAATTTCTTCTTAACTAAACTGATTTGCAAAGCTCAGCATATTTAAACATTGGATTAATATCCTTCACTTCCATGAAATTAATAATTTAGTCACAACTAATTTCCTTCATAAAATTCAAACAAGATTAAATGATACTACACATTACATAACTACTGTATTCAACAAATATGCAACAACAGTACAAAAAATTTTTCTACTATATTACCTTAAGATGCTTGAGAGAGAGTAAATGAATTTCATATTTATTTCTGTTAGTGAACTCAATGTCACAGCACTTCTTGTTGATATAACTTACAACCATCTGAAAACATAATGTACAGGATATTAATATGATATTGTTTATGATACAATAAAGTTTGTTCATACTTACTGGCAGATATATATATAGCTGTATTCTCCGAAGTCCGACAGAATTTCAAAACTTACGACACACGCAGTGGTCGGCAGGTGGTTAGTACCCATTCCCGCCGCTGGGAGGCGGGTTATCAGGAACGATTCCCATTTTCTATTCAGATTTTCTATTACCACTGTCTCTGAGGGGAGGTGGGTGGGCACTTTGATTCTATATATCTGCCAGGTAAGTATGAACAAACTTTATTGTATCATAACAATATCATTTTGTTCATGAAGCTTACCTGTCAGATATATATATAGCTGAATCCCACCTTTGGAGGTGGGAAGGGACAGAATAGGATTTTAGGAAACATATACCATGCAGATGATTGACATCTTGGTTCCTGTTAGCATAGCTGACTTTGTGATTACTGTCACCCAAGTCGGCTTTTGCTTTACTAGAGTCTCCACCTGGTGAGTTCTAGATGATCTGTCAACGGGAGCATGACCACAATGTGACTAGACCATATTGACCATACTATGAGGGCTAAGAAGTAAAATATCACCACCTGACCAACCTAGCCAAAGTTAAAGATGTTTAACTAAAGCTAAGAATTGAGAAGTCCGCCACTGCGGGGCCGACCCAACAACTATAATTAACAGCTCTTCCTAACCATTTTCTACAGGATAGGATGAGTGGTACTTCTTGCCCCCAAGATTGTGTCAGCGGACAAGTATGGGCCCTAGCGAGCAGCAGATCTCATATGTCGTCTTCACATCTCGCAGGTAGTGTGAAGCGAACACAGAGTTGCTTCGCTAAAATGCAAGCACTCAGGATGTTACTGAGTGCCATGCTCTATTGAAATGCCTCCGAGTCAGCGCCCTCACCTCGTGAGCATTCAGTTTAAAAGATTTCAAATCCTTGTCCAAACATGACGAATGAGCCTCTTTGTAAGAGCTCTTTAAAAAAGAACGCCACGGCCGTTCTTTTAACATGGGCAAGTCCGGTCTTTTTACGGAACACCACAGAATGTCCGAAGGACCTCGACTTCCTTTAGTCTTATCTAGATAAAACTTGAGAGCCCTTATGGAGGAGTTGTAGAAGTTCCATTTGACAACGTCTGTGTGTGTGAGAGAGAGAGAGAGAGAGAGAGAGAGAGAGAGAGAGAGAGAGAGAGAGAGAGAGAGAGAGAGAGAGAGAGAGAGAGAGAGAGAGGGTGTGATTGCTGTATGGATGGTTAATGACTGAATTGGTTGTTGGTAGGTTCTGGGCTGTTTGCTGTTGGAGGTCTGTGTTTTGAGTGAGTGTTTTTTGAGTCAGTCTTTATCAGAACTGGTGACAGTGAGTAGTGTGGGAGAGTTCTTTGAAGCACTGATAGTCAGCGGAGTTGTGTGTTTTTTGTTATTTTGTTGATTTATGTTAAATTAGTGTTTTGCTTAGAGTTGTTGTGCCTGTGCTGTTGTGATTTTTGTTGTTGTGCAGTGGTCTTTTGTTGTGTTTTGTTGTGATATGTGAGGTTGTTTCTTGGTTGGTTGCTGTGTGTTGGTGGTGTTTGTTCTTTGTTGTTGTTGAGTTTTTGAGTTGTTTTGTGGTTGTGTCCTAGGTTGTTGTTGTGTAGTTGTGGTTCTTGGTTGTTGTTGTTGGTGTTGTTGTTGTGTCCTCGACCAGCGGACAGCCACAGGATAGCCCCGGAGCGGAAGAGAGAATGGTTGAGAAAATGGACAAAAAAATTCGGGGTAATGATGAGTGCAGTGCAAGAGATGATGCAGGAAATGATGAAGGGATTCTGGGAGAGGGAGCGTAGGAGGTAGGCCTACTGGGTCTTGTGACGGGCAGGAGTGGTAAAGGAAGCGAAGAGCGAGTGGATGAGAGTACGAGTGACGAAGGTGATTTGGTTGTGATAGGTAAAGGAAAGAAGGGGAGGGGAAGACACAGGATAAGGATAAACCTGAGGACAGGAATAAGAAAGTGGCTGAGGAAAAGAAGAAGACTAAGGGGAAGAAAGTTAGTAAGGGAGAGACGGACAGGATGAGACTAGGTCAGATTACATTGGGGAAAGGGATGAGAGTGATTTGGATAGCAGCGAAGTGGTAACAGGTAGGTAGAAAGATGGGTAAGAAGAGCATAGTTAGGGGTGGGTATGGACGAGAGTATGGAAGTGAATTCGCTGTATTCGGAAGAGGGAAAGAGGGGAGGGTCAGAATGGCAGTAGCGAAAGTGAGAGTGAGAGTGAGCGGGAAGTACGAAAGGCTGTGATATGAGAGAGGTACCCCGATGTGCACAATACGAGGAATATGGTAGTAGGGAGGGCATAAGGGACTTTTTTCAGGAATATGAGAGGTATTGTGAGGCAAAGTATGGGGATAACAAGAGTGTCTGGGCAAGAGAGTTAGGTAACTTTTTGACGGGATTTTTGTTGAATATGTATAGGGTAATTATGAGTGTAGGGAATGTGCCGTATGAGAGTGTAAAAGCTAGGATTGTAGAATAGGCAAAGAGGGATAAGGAGTAGCGTTAGATATAGGAGGAAGCAAGATTTGAGGAGCAAGAATGAATGTTGGTGAGTCGTTGTCGATGTATGTCTGTAGGTTAGAAACATTAGCTAGGAAAAAAGTTTGGGGACGAAGGGATAAACGAGTGTAAGGAGTTAGTGCGAAGTTGTTGCGACTGTACCAGAGAGTGTATATGAGTTTGTAAATCTGAACGTAAGGAGAAAATGCAATGGACGAATGAAAGGTTAATATGGAACGACATTTTAGAAATAGTAGAGGATTACGAGTTAGATAGGTGTATGAAACGAGAGTAGAAGTGTTAGTGTTAGGACTGAAGTAGCTGAGGTTGTGCCAGAGTTTAAAAAATATAGGGAGGCAGTTTTGGAAGGGCCGAGGCGAATGGCAGAGCGAGTGGTAGATAGGAGTGTTAAGGCAAGTAATGTGAGTGTAGTTAGCCCTAAAAGAGATAGGAGTACGAGTGTTGGAAGAGTAGGGTCAGTTAGTCGTGAGCGAGATCAGTGTTATAGATTTGGTAAGCCAGGACACAGGAAGAATGAATGTCGTTGGGCGTTAGGAGCATGCTTTGGGTGTGGGCAAACAGGGCATTTAGTGAGCGAGTGCAAGAAAGATAGGGATATTAAATGTTATAGGTGTGGACGGGTAGGGCGGCATATAGCTAGTGGATGTCGGGGGTACCCGTATGAACATAGTTTGCGGCAATTGTGGGACAAATGGCCATTATGCTAGGATGTGTAAAGAACAGCATGCGAAATGTGTTGAATGTGGAATGGAAGGTCATGTAGCAAGTGTGTGTAGGCGAAAGAGGATGAGTCAGGTTGGGAATTCGGGAATCTAGGTGTTAAGGGGATTCAGTTGGGTGGGTCTCTGGTGTTGTGCGGGTAGTAGGAGTGATGCATGTGCGTGAAGGATTGTTACATGAAAAAGGGTTTTTGGGGATGGAGCTCTTGAATGTATGAGTGTAACAAAGTGAGGTGCAAAAGGGGTGTGTTTTGGTTGCTTTGATTGATTACTGGGTGGCAGTGTCAATATTCTTTTTAGAATGGATGCGACAAGTTGCGGAGTGAGTGTTGAAATTGGGGAGTGTAAAGGGGAGGTACGAGGAATAGGAAATTTGGGTATGCCTGTGGAGTGGGTGCATGAAAAGGTTTAGAAATCAGAGGGGTAGTGGTGGATGAAAGTGACTTTTTATGTGATCGAGGGAGTGAGTGATAAGTATATGTTGTTGGGTACGGGTTCTTGAGGAAGTGTGGGATAGTGGTCCGTCCAAGAGCAAATATGGTTGAGTGGCATATGAAGGGGAACATACATGGAGAGTTGTACTTAGGTAGAAATGGGGTGAGGTAACCAGTAAAATATGGAAGGGGGTGCCGTAATTGTCCGTTAGAGCGAAAGAGAGTGTAAAGTGCCGTGAGAAGTCGGAGAAGTTGTTAGTGTGGAAAGTTGCGTGGCCGGATAGTCTTGGGATTGTCAAAGGTGACAAGTGTACATACGTGGTTGAGGGTGTGGATGCGAGCAAGTTAGTAAGAGCAAGTGTGCATTGTACACGACGGGATTTTGGATATGGAGAATCCGCGGTTTTTTGTAGCCTCATTGCCGAGTGTTAGGAAAAAACGAGTGTGGGGTATACGTGAAGGTGATTGTGTGGGGTTGCTATACACGTTGGTGAGTACAGATGATGCAAGATATGTAAGTGAGACAGGTGATGACAGGTAGCATGACAGGCAGTGAGATTGGGAGTATGATGAGTTGAGAGGAAGAGTTGAGAGGTCAGTGAGAATGTTAGTGATGACGAGAGGAAGCGGTTGATACAGATGTTGTGGGATCGGCGCGGGGGTGCGTTGAGTCGTGGTGACGAGGATTTTTGGGGGGTGGGGGGGGGGGGTCTAAGCTTCCCGAATTCAAGATCGTTTTTTAAAGATGATACCCCCATATATCAGCATCCTCGCCACTTTTCCCCGCCTATACCCGAGAGATTGAGGAGCAGTGTGAGGAGCTTGAGAGAGTGGGAGTGATAGAGAGGATTGAGAGTGCTTGAATAGCCCCATAGTCCCTGTACGTAAACTGGATGGAAGTCTATGGATGTGTGTAGATTATAGGAGGGTGAATGAAGTGACTGTGAAGGAGCGATTTCCGATGAATGTGGTGTCTGATTGTGTGTACAAGATGCATGGGATGAGAGTGTTTACCAAATTAGACCTAGTAAGGGGCTATTATCAGATGCCTCTTGAGGAGGGGAGCAGGCTGTTACTGCTTTTTCAAGTGGTAGTTGCCAATACCAGTTTAAACGGTTTGAGTTTTGGGTTGGCTAACGCGCCTGCTGCCTTTCAAAGGGCAATGAATGGGGTTTTGGCTGGGTTTGATAGAAGGAAGTGACTGTGTTTATTGATGATATTTTGATTGCGAGTGAAACTGTTGAGGAGAATATGGAGCTGCTTAAGAAGGTATTAGAGCGGTTGGAAGAGGTTGGAGTGAAAGTGAAGTTGGAGAAGTGTTCGTGGTTGGCTGGGGAGGTGGAATTTCTTGGTCATAAGGTGAGTGCTAGTGGCGTAAGGAAGAGTGAAAAGTTTGTGGAAAAGGTAAGGGAGTTTCCACGTCCCCGGACCGTGCGCGAGTTAAAGGGGTTTTTGGGGTTGATTGAGTTTGGGAGGAAGTTTGTTAGCGATTGTTCGGGTATAGGGAAGCCGTTGACGGAATGGACAGGGAAGAAAAATTGTACTAAGCTAAGGTGGGATGAGCGAATGGTGGGAGCATTTGAGAGATTGAAAGAGGAGGCCGCTAGAGATGTCACCTTGGCTTTTCCAGACTATAGTGAGGAGGCGAGTGAGCTTGAGCTGTATACTGATGCGAGCGAGGTTAGTATGGGAGGGTGTTTGGCACAGATGCAAGAGTGGATGGGGAGGAACAGTTGAGAGTAATTGCGTATGTAAGTAAAGCTTTTAATAAAGCGGAGCGGAAGTATTCGGTGGTTGAGAAGGAGCTTGCGGCAATAAGGTTTTGTGTGAAAGCGTTGAAAGTGTTTTTATATGGGGTAAAATTTGTCATCCGGACGGACCATCGGCCATTAGTGTATATGATCAAGAAGGAGAGTGTGAATGCTAGGATTGCGAGGACGATTGAAGATTTGAGTGAGTTTGATTTTAGGTTAGAATATGTGCCAGGGAGTAAAAATGTGATTGCTGATGCAATGTCTAGGATGCATGGTAGGGGCAAACGGTGTCGTGAAGAGTGACTGGGGTCCAAATGTGGTGCTGAGGGTTTGGTTGTAAGAGAGAGGTTTGAGGGGGATGACAGTGTGTGAATGTTTGTTTTTGGCATTGAAAGACTAGGAAGGGAGAGGTCTGGTTGAAGAGGTACCCGGTAGTGCAAATGAGTTGCAAGTGAGGTTGATGAGTGAAGTGCAGAAGGCAGTGGCATATACGGAGGAACAAGGTGGGGAAGAGGAAATGTTGCATAAATTGCTGTTAGCAGTAGCTGAGTTGTTTGGAATAAAGGTGTTTTTGTATTTGTATGGGATAGACCGGTCGAATACGAGGATGGATAAGTACAGGCAGTGAGCATAGGGTTTTGAGGATTCAGTGCAGGGAAAATGGTTGTAATTGGTTGGTTAGGTGAAAGGGGACTATGAAGGGGTTTTGAATCAGGAGTACGGAAGTGGGAGGTAGCTGAGGATGAACTGTGAGGATGACTGTGATGTGGATAAATCAGGTGGATGTGGCATTGAATGTGTGTGTGCATGGGACACGAGGGAAGATGGTGGCGATGGTCAGAATAAATGATAGTGAATACTGTGGTTTGGTTGATACAGGGGCACAAGCTTCCTTGGTGAGTGGGCCAGTTGGTAAGTGAACTGGGAGAGATGTGATTGAGAAGTGAAAAGGCGGTGTACAAGTGTAGGATACATGGGCTGGGACAAGGAAGTGTTTTGGTTTGGGAAGAGTGAGTTAAAGGTTAGGTTAGGAGATTTGGAAGTTGTAATAACTTTGTAATCATGGTTGATACAGGGGCACAAGCTTCCTTGGTGAGTGGGCCAGTGGTTAAGTGAACTGGAGAGATGTATTGAGAAGTGAAAAGGCGGTGTACAAGTGTAGGATACATGGGCTGGGACAAGGAAGTGTTTTGGTTTGGGAGAGGTGCAGTTAAAGGTTAGGTTAGGAGATTTGGAAGTTGTACATAACGTTTGTAATCATGGGAGAAAATGTTATTGTTATAATACAATTAAGTTTGTTCATACTTACCTGGCAGATATATATATAGCTGTATTCTCCGAAGTCCGACAGAATTTCAAAACTCGCGGCACACGCAGTGGGCGGCCAGGTGGTAGTACCCATTCCCGCCGCTGGGAGGCGGATATCAGGAACCATTCCCATTTTCTATTCATATTTTATCAGTGCCACTGTCTCCTGAGGGGAGGTGGGTGGGCACATAAGTTATATATATCTGCCAGGTAAGTATGAACAAACTTAATTGTATTATAACAATAACATTTTGTTCATGAAACTTACCTGGCAGATATATATATAGCTGAATCCCACCTTCGGATGGTGGGAAGAGACAGAATAGGATTTGTAGGAAACTTAAATTAAGTAGATGATATACACCTTTGGTTCCTCACCTGTTAGCCAAAGTAGACTCTGTGATTACTGTCACTTCAGCTGCTTGTGCTTGAATCAGAGTTTTGCCAGCAGGTGGAGACCTGTAGTGCTGGTGCGCTCTGGATGCTCTGTCAACGGGGACGTGACCTCAATGTGACAAGAGCATAGAGCCATACAAAATGAGGGCAACGAAGCAACTGACCACCACTTGACCAACTATCCAAGACCCCTGAACACTAGCATAAGAGATGGGAGGTCTTCACCAAAGCCTCACCACAACAAAAAACACAACTAAAAACTAGCCTAAACCTAACTAAGGGATAGGGAGAGAGCTACCTTCAGCCCCCAGACTGTCTGCAGAAACGTATGGCCCAAGAGAACAACAGTCCTCGTATATTGTTCTCACATCTCTCAAGTAGTGTGAGGCGAATACTGAATTGCTCCTCCAAAGGTGGCGTCAAGGATGTCCTTGATCGACATGTTCCTTTGGAAGGCAAGCGAGGTTGCGACAGCTCTGACCTCGTGAGCTTTCACTCGCAAGAGGCTCAAATCGTCTTTGTGGAAGACGAATGAGCCTCTTTAATGACGTCCCTCAGAAAGAACGCCAAGGCGTTCTTGGATAATGGTATATCGGGTCGTTTAACCGAACACCAGAGATTATCTGAGGGACCTCGTACTTCTTTAGTCTTGTGGACATAAAACTTTAGAGCCCTGACAGGGCACAGGACTCTCTCAGGTTCTTGGCCCACAAGGCTTGTCATACCCTTGATTTCAAAGCTCCTTGGCCAAGATATCGACGGGTTTCATTCTTTGCTAAGAAAGTGGGACTCAAAGAGCAGACAGCATTGTCCCCTTTGAAGCCCACTCGCTTACAAATGGCCTGAATTTCGCTAACTCTCTTCGCCGTCGCCAGAGCAGTTAGGAAAAGAGCCTTCTTCGTCAAGTTCCTAAGAGACGCTTCATGTAGAGGTTCGAAAGGACTCGACATTAACAGTCTAAGGACTAAATCCAAGTTCCAAGAAGAGGCCTCGCTTGAGGTATCTTGGATGTCTCAAATGATCTCAGGAGATCGTGAATGATCCCTGTTATCAGACAGGTCTAGTCCTCTGTGTCGGAAGACTGCCGACAGCATACTCTTATATCCCTTGATGGTCGGGACAGCCAGCTTCTGTACATTTCTTAAAAATAGCAGGAAATCGGCTATCTGGCTCACAGAGGTAGTGGAAGAGGAAATTCCCTCCTTTCTACACCATGCCCTGAAGGAAGCCCACTTCGACTGGTAAACAGCTCTCGAGGACGTTCTCCTAGCATTGGCGATCGCCTTTGCAGCTGCTTTAGAAAAACCTCTCGCTCTGGCCAGCTTTTCGATAGTCTGAACGCAGTCAGACCCAGAGCGGAGAGGTTTCGGTGATATCTTGCGAAGTGGGGCTGTCTGGAGTAGATCTTTCCTCCAGGGCAACGTCCTCGAAAGTCTATGATGAAGGACATTACCTCCGTGAACCATTCCTTCGCGGGCCACATCGGGGCGATCAGGGTCAACCTCGTCCCCTCCGATGCCCGCGAACTTCCTTACTACTTCCCCCATGATCTTGAATGGCGGGAAGGCATACAAGTCCAGGTTCGTCCAGTCCCCAGAGCAGAGCGTCTATAGCGACTGCTCCCGGATCCAGCACAGGGGAGCAATAAAGAGGCAACCTCTTTGTTCTCGACGTCGCAAATAGGTCGACTAACAGACACCCCCACAGTCTCCAGAGCTCTCGACAGACGTCCTGGTGCAACGGTCCATTCCGTCGGCAGGATCTGATCTTGTCGGCTGAGAAGGTCTGCTCTGACGTTCTGGACTCCTGCGATAAATCTCGTCAGGATCCTTATCCGTCTCGCATCTGCCCACAGCAGAATCTCCCTCGCTAAATAAAAAAAAGAGGACGGGAGGTGTGTACCTCCCTGCTTCTTTAGGTACGCAAGGGCTGTGGTGTTGTCCGAGTTGACTTGGACTACTTTCTCTGCAACCTTTTGTTGGAAGAACTGTAGCGCCAGAAAAACCGCCGCTAGTTCCTTTACATTGATGTGCCAGGACACCTGTTCCCCCCTCCAGGTGCCTGACACTTCCTCCCCTCCCAGTGTTGCTCCCCATCCCGACACCGAGGCGTCGGAAAACAACACTAGGTCTGGGCTCAGAAGCTTTAGGGACAACCCCTCTCGAAACTTCCGAGGATCTAACCACCATCTTAGATGGTTCTTCACCGATTTGGTGATGAAAAGGGTCGCATTCAGATCCTCTCTGACTCTCCATTCGTCTGCTAAGAAAAACTGGAGAGGTCTGAGGTGTAGTCTTCCCAGGGAAACAAACTTTCCAGCGAGGAAATGGTCCCCAGCAGACTCATCCACTCCCTCGCCAAGCAAGCTTCCTTCCCCAGGAAGGCCGAAACACTCTCTAAGCCTTGCAGCTGTCGTTCCTGGGACGGAAACGCTCGAAAAGCCACTGAATCCATCTGAATCCCCAGATACACGATGGACTGTGTTGGGGTCAGATGCGACTTTTCGAGGTTGACCAGAAGTCCCAGGGACTTCGCCAAGCCCAACGTGAAGTGAAGGTCCTTCAGACACCTTTCTTCTGACGATGCTCTGATCAGCCAATCGTCGAGATACAGGGACACTCTTATTCCTGCAGAATGTAACCATCTCGCTACGTTTTTCATGAGCATGGTAAATACCATCGGAGCCGTGCTTAAACCGAAACAAAGAGCTCGGAATTGCCAAACTTTGTCCCTTAGCATAAACCTCAGAAACTTTCTTGAAAGAGGGTGGATAGGCACGTGAAAGTATGCGTCCTGTAGGTCCAAGGACACCATCCAGTCGCCCGGTCTTAAGGCTCCTAGAACCGACTGAGGTGTTTCCATCTTGAATTTTTTTTCTTTTCTTTTCTACGAAAAGATTCAGGCTGCTTACGTCCAAGACTGGACGCACCCCGACGACGTCTTTGGTACTAGGAAAAGTCTGTGTAATATCCTGGTGACCCCAGGTCTAAGACCTGCTCCACTGCTCTTTTCTTGATCATTTGATCCAAAAGATCTAAAAGAACCTGATGTTTCTCCCCTTGATACGACGGGGAAAGATCTCTGGGAGTCGTAGAAAGAGGAGGAGGGTCCACAAAGGGGATCTTGTACCCCTGTTCCACTATCTTGAGGGACCACGCATCTGTATCTCTCTCTCTCCACGCCCCCGCAAAGACTTTTAGCCTGCTCCGACCGGCATCTGAAGGACTTTCTTCTCACTTAGAGGATTTAGGTTTGAAGGAACCTCTTCCTCTTGCAAGTCCTCTCCCTCGAGGAGCAGCTCTCGAGGGAGGAGCGCTACGAAAGGGTTTAACCTTCCTAGGAGGTCGTCCAGACGACGACGTGGTAGGGACTGCGGGATGTCTTGAAGACTAGGCCAAGAGGTCCTGGGTAGCCTTCTCTTGTAGGCTCACTGCAGGTCCCTTACCATAGCCTGGGGGAAGAGATGGCTCGAAAGAGGTGGCAAAGAGAAGCTCTGCTTTCTGCGATGCAGAAACAGACCTCGCTGTAAAATGCAGAAAAGCGCTCTCATTCTTGAGAAAGCAGTGCCGAAATGAGACATAACTCTTCCGAACCATCCTGACGGCCTTGTCATGCATGACAACACTTGGACAGCTCCCCAGACTCAAAGAATCAGGACTCCTAGATTGAAGATCCAGGACTCCTAGGCACCAGCTAGGAAGTTAAAGACTTCCAGAGTCTTTAACAGACCTTTCAAGTGATGGTCGATCTCCGTTGGTGTCCATGAAATCTTAGCGGACGATAAAAGGGATCTCTTCTGGGCGTCTACCAGACTAAAAGCAAAGTCCCCTTGGGAAGACGACGGGATCTTAACTCCTACTTCAGCTTTGGTCTCATACCAAATGCCGCCTTTCCCACTGAGTCTTGAAGGAGGAAGGGCGAAAGTCGACTTGCCCTGATCCTTCCGACGTTCCATCCAATCCTGCAACTTCTTGAACGCTCTCTTAGTGGACAAGGAAGTCTTCATCTCCACCACTTCCGAAACCTTGCACGACTTCGAAGACGAAAACTGAGAGGGTGGAGACTTAGGAGCTGCAGGCTGGAACTTCTCCCCAAACGAAGAACGTAAAAGACGGACCCAGCACCTTGTAGTCGGAAACCGACGAAACTGACGGCTGTTTTTTTTCTTCTTCACATGAGTCCGCCGGACTACTAAGCTCTCCTTCCTCCGAAGAGGCAAAGGAGATTGAACCTCTGGAGAGGGCGTGCGCCCAACGGGTTCTAGCCTTCAACAAAGGCTTTCGAGGATGACTAATATCAGCCTCTTCAAAGCGACCGACCTTCTGTCGATCTTTAGAGCTCGAACCACGAAGAGCGTCCTGACCGCGCTGCGCGTCAAGAGAGGTTACTCTTAGTCTCTCTCGAGGAGCGTCCTTACGTTTCACGCTCAAGCGTCCAGCTTTCGCTTTCAAAGCGTCCTTCTGACGCTCTCGAAAGCCTTCTCCACCGGCAAAGCGTCAAGCAAAACATCCCGACGAGCGTCTTCAAAAGCGTCCTGCCGAGCGTCTTCAAAAGCGTCCTCCAAGGCGTCCTGTCGAGCGTCCTCAAAGGCGTCCTGACGTGCGGGCGGAGACAGAGACGAACGAGGAGACGGAGAAGGAGACTGCCTGCGTCCTCTTGACAGGCAGTCTAGCGTCCTTCCTTCGTTTAGGCTCAACTGCTGCTGGGCGAGTCTTCTTCCGAGCCATTAAGGCCGACAATTGGTCTTGAAGCGACGCAAGAATACTCTTCGTTGGTGAAGAACCGAGAGGAGGTGGGGAAGGGCTGCGCCTGCGAGAAGACGAGGGGCGGGGGGGAGGGGGACCCTCCTTCCTTCTCACAGGTACAGCAACCTGCCTCTCTCCAGGCGCGAGGAGAAGCGCTTCTCAGCGTCGTCCTCGGACGACGTCCTACCTCTCTTGCTGTGGAGGAAACGCGTCATACGACGCAGACGAAGACCGCAACGAGAGCGGAGAGAGGGGACGTAAAGCGTCCTCCCTAGGAAAAGTCCTTTGCAACGGACGCGAGTCACTCCGAGCGCTCCACCCTTTTGCGCGGGAGGGCGCCTCGGAGGACGAAAAAAACAGTCCTTAAGGATGCGAGCCTGGAGCAAGCTCCTTGGCAGCCTGGGAAGTAGCAACAGGTCCTGCCGAAGGGACGCCAGATCGGTGAGGAGCCCCCGTAACCCTCTTGCGGCTTTCGACATGCCCACTCCCTGAGTTCTGGGAGTCCGACAGAGGTCTAGACCTAGAGGCATTATGGGCCGATCTGATGCCCCCTCCACAACACTAGGGGCACGATCACACACTTTACTCGAGCCGTTTTCAAGGGCCAACACTTTGGACTCTAGAGTGCGTAATGACTCTAGAATCAGAGAAAGGGCATTACCTTCTCCAGACACAGAACTAGGGCCCTCAGGCAACAACACAGGATTAGGTGAAGCAAATTCTACTGGTGTTAAAATAGGAGAAATGTTACTTCCCTTACCTTTCGTAGAACCGCTCTTGGAGGAAGACCTCCTGATCCTATCGCGCTCCAACTTACGCCGATAGGATTCATACACCTTCCATTCATCCTCAGTCAAACTTTTGCATTCAATGCAACGATCAACCAGCAAACAAACATGCCCCCTACACCCCATACATACTGTGTGGGGGTCTACCGATGCTTTCGGTAGCCTCACCTTGCAATCACTCCTCACACACACTCTGAAGCTCACTGAACTTGATCCCGACATCACGTTCATAGAAAGCCAATCCAAAATCCAAAAACAGTCCACTATCGCGTATGCCAATCCAACATCCAGAGTCAAAACCAAAAGTCAATCCAGATACTTATAACGAGTCAAAATCCAAAAATCCTGGGCGGAGGTCTGTAAACAGGTGTTTACCGACCGGCGACAGAAAAAATATGAATAGAAAATGGGAATGGTTCCTGATATCCGCCTCCCAGCGGCGGGAATGGGTACTACCACCTGGCCGCCCACTGCGTGTGCCGCGAGTTTTGAAATTCTGTCGGACTTCGGAGAATACAGCTATATATATATCTGCCAGGTAAGTTTTCATGAACAAAATGATATGCCAGCTTGCTTTTTGATAGGGATGGATTTTTTGAGGATGCATGATGTAAGCGTAGATATAGGAAATGGGATTCTTAGTAAGGGGGGTAGCACAATAGCTAGGATTCAGGATTGTAGTGCATTGTGGCAAACTTTGTAGGGGTAATTGATATTGCTAGAAGTGAGAATGATTTGTGAGTGAGGAGGAGATTGAGGAAATGCAAGATAAGTGCTTGGAAGATAAAGTTATGTTGCAGCCAGTGTGTCCTTAGGGGGAGTACATGTGGAAGATTGGCCCCACCTGAGTTGGGTGTGTATAGGAGGGTTGCTAAACGTTTTGTGGTTTGTAAAATGTTATTGTTAGTATACAATAAGGTTTTGTACATACTTACCTGGCAGATATATACTTAGCTATACGTCTCTGACGTCACGACAGAATTCAAAACTCGCGGCACACGCGACAGGTAGGTCAGGTGATCTACCTTACCCGCCGCTGGGTGGCGGATGTAAGAACCAATCTCCCTTTCCAGCCAGAATTTTTCCTTCCACCGGTCTCCTGAGGGGAGGCTGGGGCGGGCCATCAATCGTATATATCTGCCAGGTAAGTATGTACAAAACCTTATTGTATACTAACAATAACATTTTTGTACATGAACTTTCCTGTCAGATATATACTTAGCTGATTGACACCCTTGGTGGAGGGAAAGAGACAGCAATATAAATATGGAAAAAAGGGGGGGAAAACAACACTAGTGTAGGATGTAAAAAACAACCTTGGTTCTTACCTGTTTAGGCAGAAGACTTCGTAGTTACTGTCTATGAGTCTGCGTTGCCTTAAGAGCTTCAGCGAGGGCGTGACCTACAGCTGACAGACTCTTTGGGTCTATCAAAGGGATTTGGTTGTCCGCTTACTTGATAATCCGAGGCAGGATCTGTCAACGGGGATTCGCCCACTTTATATGACAGAACCTAACCACTATCATTGCAAGGAGCTCAAACATACACCGATCACCTAACCAATCTAATCATTGTTAGCACTACGAAATGAAAAAACATGCCTAACCCGCATGTTCTTTCAAACAACCAAAAACTTACAACCTAAACAAGGGGAAAAAATATATACTACTAAGGATATGTCTCAGCTCCCTGCCCCAGCACCGAATCCGCCGATACGTACGGGCCTAACCCGAAGCACTTTTTCATACGTAATTTTGACGTCTCTCAGATAGTGGTTTGCAAAGACTGAGTTGCAACGCCAGAATGTTGCCTTCATAATATTACTCAGGGATATGTTTTTGTTAAAAGTCAATGACGTGGCAATAGCTCTTACCTCATGAGCTTTAACCTTAAGAACTTTGTATTGACTTTCCTACATATCGCATGCGCTTCTTTCACCCGGGCTTCTGATAAAGAAAGAAAGCGCATCTTCGAAAGTGTCCTCCTTGGATCTCTTACAGAGCACCAAAGGTTGACATCATTGCCCTTAAGTTTTTTCTTTCTCTGTAGATAGAATTTCAAACTTCTTACTGGGCAAAGAGACCTCTCTGCTTCCTTGCCTACTAATGCAGACAATCCTTGCTTACTTCAAAGCTCCTAGGCCAAGGATTTTGAGGGGTTCTCGGTTCTTGGCCTAAGAACGAAGGAAGGAAGAGGACTAGGAACAGATAGCTGCATCTCCTCTGAATCCCACATTTCCTTCTAGTGCATGGAGTTCACTAACCCTTTTTGCGGAAGCAATGCCATGAGGAAAATTGTCTTCTTCTTCCTTGAGGTCTCTGAACGATGCAGACTGAGGCGGGTTCGAACTTATTGGACCTCAGGTAACGTAGCATACATCCAGATTCCAACTCGGAACCCCCTGGAGAAACCTCTTGGATGTTTCAAACGATCTATTAGATCATGAAGGTCCTTATCTTCTGAAATGTTTAAGTTTCTGTGCCTAAACACTGCAGATAGCATGCTACGATAGCCTTTAATGGTTGATACCGCCAATCCACTTTCTTCCCTAAGGAAAAGTAAGAAGTCTGCTATTTGTGTCACAGAGGTACTGGAAGAGGAAAAGTGATGGTTCCTACACCATCGCCGAAAGACGTCCCACTTCGATTGGTAGACTCTAAGGGTAGAAGGCCTTCTTGCTGCTGCGATAGCCGTTGCAACTCTTGCCGAAAAGCCTCGTTCTGACCAAACTTTGACAGTCTGAGCCAGTCGATCTAGAGCGGGGAGGTGTGATACCTCTCGAATGGTGGGGTTGAAGTAGATCGATCCTCTGGTGGTAATCGGAAGATCTACTAACCATTCCAGTACCTCTGTGAACCATACTTGTGCGGGCCAGAACGGGGAGGTACCAGCGTCATCCTTGTGCCTCGATCTGCAAATTTCTTTAGAGTCTCTCCCAGTATCTTGAATGGAGGAAAAGCATACGTGTCTAGACCCTTCCAATCTAGTAGGAACGCGTCTATCGACACTCGCCCTCGGGTCCGATAATCGGAGAGCAGTAGTTGGCTATCCTCATATTCTTGGCTGTGAAGAGGTCTATATGAGGTTTGCCCCCAAGCTTCCAAAACAGATCCTGGCAAACATCTTCGTGCAGAGTCCACTCTGCCGGCAGGACTTGATCTTTCCTGCTTAGGAGGTCCGCTCTGACGTTCTTTTCTCCCTGTACGAACCTGGTAAGGAGACAAATCTTCCTTTTTTCTGCCCAAAGCAGAAGTTCTTTTGCTGTCTCGTACAGGGAGAAAGAGTGAGTCCCCCCTTGCTTCCTGATGTAAGCCAGGGCCGTGGTGTTGTCCGAGTTGATCTGAACTGTTGAAGCTAGGACGTGGGGCTCGAAAGCTTTCAAAGCTAGCCAAACCGCCATCAGCTCCTTCTGTTTGATGTGCCAGGTCACCTGTTCCTTGTTCCAGGTGCCTGACACTTCTCTTGAGCCGAGCGTCGCTCCCCAACCTGTTTCCGAGGCGTCGGAATAAACAACACTTGGTTGGGGTTCGGAATGTGGGGGGACATCCCTTCTGCAAACTTGAGAGGGTTGGCCCACCAAGAGAGGTCCTTCTTGATTTCCTTTGAAACTCGAAGGAGAAACTCTAGGTTTTGTGAACGACACCTCCAGTTTCGATGGAGAAAGAACTGGAGAAGGTCTGAGGTGCAACCTTCCTAGAGAAAGGAATGCTCCAACGAGGAGAGTGTCTCCAACAAACTCATCCACTCCCTCGCTGTGCATACTTCTTTCTCTAGGAAGGCTTTGACTTTCTCTGACCCTCGGGCTATCCGTCTGGAGACGGAAAAGCCCGAAAATCCAGAGAAGCCATCCGAATCCCCAGATAGATACGATCTTGACTGGGGATCAACTGAGACTTTTGAAAGTTCACCAAAGTCCCAGCGAACTTGCCATGAAAAGGGTCTTTTGTAGGTCCTCCAAACATCTTTCCTGAGACTTGGCTCTGATCAGCCAGTCGTCCAAGTAAAGGGACACTCTGACTCCCTTCCAAACCTGTAGCCATCTTGCTACATTTTTCATTAGGCCTGTAAAGACCTGAGGGCTGTGAAAGGCCGAAGCTCAAGGCCCTGAACTGGAATATCCTTCCTCCTCATCATGAACCTGAGGTATTTCCTTGACGAAGGATGGATAGGCACACACATGGAAGTAAGCGTCCTGAAGATCTAGGGACACCATCCAGTCCCCTGGCCGAAGGGCCGCCAACTGTGGATGTCGTCTCCATGGCGAACTTCCTCTTTTCTACAAAGAAATTCAGGGGGCGCTTACATCCAGAACCGGTCTCCATCCTCCTGAGGCTTTTGGAACTAGAAAAAGGCGGTTGTAAAAGCCCGCTGAGCAAGGGTGCTCACTAGCTCTATAGCCTCTTTCTCGAACATTAGTTCCACTGCTTGTGTTTAAAGCAAACGGCTCATGATGGGCGGATCCCTGTTTACCATGGCCACCAAACTCCCTCGGTAGTCGTTGTCAACGGTGGTCTTTCCGTAAAAGGAATCAGCTATCCTTTCCTTTATTATAGAGAGGGACCAGTTGTCCGCTCCTCTCTTTGTCCAGGCTCCGAGAATCTTAGAAGTCTGGCACCTACTGGTGTTTGGAGGACTAACTTCCCCCTACTTCTTAGCTCTGACAGAGCGTGAGAAGGATCTACCTCTCTTGAAAGTTCTATTACCTCTCGAGGTAGAGGCTCTAGAAGGGGGGCCCCCTCGAAAGGGCTCCTGTCTAACTGGAGTCTCCTTCTTAGTCTTCGTCTGGAAGGAGGTCTTAGGCTTCCGTGCCGACTGTGCGAGCATGTCCTGAGTCGCCTTCGCAGAGATAGATCCTGAGATGTCCTGGATTATCTTCTTTGGAAAAAGCAGAGGCGAGAGACTGCGAATACAGGAGAGAGGCTCTTGGGCATGCGAAACAGACTTCGTGAGAAAAAAAGAGCAGAAGACTGATCTCTTCTTAAGGATCCCTGCTCCAAAAGAGGAGGCTATTTCGCTCGATCCATCTCTAACTGCTTTGTCAATGCACGTTAGAACACTGTTTAGATCTTCTGGCGAAATAGCATCCGGGTTCTGAGTCTTCTTAGCCAAGACCCCAAAGACCAGTCAAGGAAGTTGAAGACTTCCAAGACTCTAAACATTTCCCTTCAGCAGGTGGTCAAGCTCGTTCATAGCCCAGGTCGTTTTGGCCGACAAAAGAGCCGAGCGTCGTGCTGCATCCACCAGAGAAGAGAAGTCCGCATCCGCCGATGAAGGAAGACCCAGACCTAAGGGTTCTCCAGACTCGTACCAAAATCCGAGTCTGCCCGTAAGCTTGGAAGGAGGGAAAGAAAACACAGTTTTCCCTTTCTCTTCCTTAGAAAGCAGCCAATCACCAACACCTCTCAAAGCCTTCTTCATTGAGATGGTTGGCTTCATCCTCACACAAGAGGAAACTTTCGTCTTCTTCGAAGTCGAGAATAAAGAGAGAGGAGACGGAGGAGCGACGGGAGTAAGGGAGTCTCCAAACTCTTGAAGAAGTAGATCTGTAAGGATCTTGTAGGACGAAACTGACGAGTCCTTCACCAAATCCTCTTCTGAAGGTTCAACTTCATCCACTGAAGAACCCTCCGCTTCTTTACGAGTGCAGTTAGCCTTCTCTAAAGAAATGCGCCTGTCCAGAGAGTGTCTAGTAGTAGACTGGCGCCTATCAGGGGAAGCCAAAGTTTCTGGAGAGCTCCTCTCGAATGAGTCCTTCCTACTCTGATGAGTGCGTGCTCTTTGCTCCTTAATCCTACTCCTAGAATTCCGGGCTTCCAAGGGGGGAGCGCCTGCTAGGAGAGGAGAGCCTACTATGCTCAAGGCGCTTCTCAGGATCCATGCGCCTGTTCAAAGGAGAGCGGTGCTGCCAGGCGAGCTGCGCCTACCATGAGGCGAACGCCTACTAGGCTCTTGGCGCCTACTACAGGAGAGCGAAGGTCTGGAGAAGATCGCTTACTAGTAGACCGCTCTACCATGCTCCACAAACTTCGCTCCCGACTTGTGTGTCTCTTCAAAAGGTAGTCTCCCAGAAGAGACATATCTTTCAGGCTCTACGCGCCTGTCCTGAATCGAGCGGCTAAAAGTAGAGCCGCGCTTATCAGGAGAAAAGCGCCTATCAGGAGAAAAGCGCCTATCCTCCGCACCACGCTTGGGAGCGGTGAGAGCGTCTACTTGGGGAGTAGCGCCTACTAGGCTCAAGGCGCCTAACATAAGGCGAGATCCTGTCTCTTGATGAATCCATCAAAGAGTAGGCTCTCTTATCCGGAGAATGAAGGATCTTCGTAAAAGAGCGCGAGGACGAGGCTGTACGCCTGTCTTTAGAGAACGAAACGCCTACTAGTCGCTAGATCCCTTCCTAACGGAGAGATGTAGTCACCAGGAGAAAGCTTCTTGGGCGATTGATGCCTGGAAGACGACAAGCGCCTGCTAGAGGGAAGAGCGCCTCCTTCCATCCGCCGATAAAGGAGAGAGAACCGACTCTGACTGAGACGGTAAGACAGTGAAGAAGGAATCCTAGACTTCTTGACAGGGAGAGAGACGTCTTTCCGACGCGTTCCTCCTGCCAAGGAGCCCGCCAGTGCCGAAATCTGCGCTTGCAGTCCCGCAAGAATTCGAGCTGGAGATCTTGTAAAAATCCTCCACCGGAGAAGAGGCTCGAAGCCTACTATGAGGCGAGAACTCCTGCTCCCTCCTGGGTTTCTTGATCTCTACTTCCGGCTCTTCTGGAAAAACTTCCGGGTGGTGGAAGGAAAGGAGCCAGGCGCCTTCCAGGCTCTCTTCAGCGGTCGTGAAGTAAATCCGAGGCGCTCCATCCTCTTCCTAGGTGAAGGTGAGGAAGACGAAGAGAAGCATTGGCGCAATACCTCTTCTTCGCGCGAACAAGGGCAGCCTGGGTACGAGCATCAGGATCTACCGAGGGGACGCCTGATCGGTGGGAGTTCTCCTAACCTTCCTGCGGCTTTTGACTTTCCTCCTCCACTGGGACTGGGAGTCTGGAAGAGGTCTAGGCCCTGGAAGCATTAAGGAGCCGATCAGACGCACCCTCCACTGCACTGGGGTCACTGCATTAACACCTTCACTACTCTTACCTTGCAACGAACGGATCTTCTTTTCCATGCTAAGGATCGTGGCTCTCATGGTTGCCACTTCCGTAGTCGTATCCTTAGGTTCGATGCAGGGCGCAGGAGCTGAAACCGGAGAAGGTTCTAATGCTACACAGGATTTTCTTCTACCTCGCTAATACGAGACTTACTAGAACTTCTAGAAGAAGCCTTTCTCTCACCCTGTCTTTCTCTAACTTCCTCAAGTAGGAAGAAAGAGCCTTCCATTCACCCTCATCCAACTTCTCACACTCATTACACACGGGTTATCAAAAGAACATTCTTTACCTCTACATTTAAAGCAAACTGTGGTGAGGATCTACCGTAGCTTTCGGTAGTCTCACCTTGCATTCATCCATAGCGCACACTCTAAAACATAGAAGATTTCTTAACCTCTAACTCAGACAATCTCGAAATCAAAGAAAAATCAAATCAATATCCAAAAACAATCCACAAATGGCGTATGCCAAGCCAACAAGATCAGGTACTTCACCGAAAGTCAGTCCAAATAAATCCACGGCAACGAGAAATGAATAAGCTGTCAGGAGGGTAACAACCACAGGTGTAGTCGTCACCGGCGACGAAAAATTCTGGCTGGAAAGGGAGATTGGTTCTTACATCCGCCAACCCAGCGGCGGGTAAGGTAGATCACCTGACCTACCTGTCGCGTGTGCCGCGAGTTTTGAATTCTGTCGTGACGTCAGAGCGTATAGCTAAGTATATATCTGACAGGAAAGTTCATGTACAAAAACATAGCGTACTTTTTGCATCAGGAAGGGGTGTATGACAGGGAAGTGTATGTGCCTGTGTTTTCTGTTGAGTCAGCAGTGAGTACGTGTTTGTTGGGTGCATGATCGGTTTGGGCATATGGGGAAAAATAAGTTGTGGGAGTGCATGAGAGAGATCGTATGCGCCTGGGTTGAATAGGATTTGTGTGGATGTGGCTGTTACGTGTGAAGACTGCCAGAGGGGAAAGTATCAGTGTGTGATGCGAGTCCACCTGTGTTGCGGTTGCAGATGAAAGAGCCGTTTGAAATGCTTGTGATTGATTGTGTTTCATTGCCAAAGACTGTGCGGGGGTGGGCATGTGAGAATGATTGCGATGGTGGATCATATGAGTAAAGTTGCCTATGCGGTTCCCATCAAAGATAAGAGGAGTGAAACTATTGACGGATGGTGGGGCAAGTGATGTTGCCTATGTGTGTGTGTAAGCCGGCAAAAATGTTGAGTGATAATGGGCCTGATTTGTGGGGTGGGAATTTGAAGAAATGTTGAAGGAATGGGGTATTGTCCATGTGTATTCTACTCCATATATGCCAGTGCGAATGGTTTTGGCAGGACGGACTGTTAGAATGTTAGAATGATGACTGAGATTTTGCGAATGATGAGTAAAGGCGACAGTGATTGGGATATGTATGTAGGACGTGCAGTTTGTGTATATAACACACTGCAGAAGAGTATAGGTATGTCTCCTTGTAAGTATGTGTTGAATTTTGAAAGGATTGTTAGGCCGCGGCTGGTCTGTCAGAGAGTGATCGAGATTTGTGGAAGAAAGCGAGTGATAAAGGTTTGAAAGTTTTAGGGTTGGAGATAAGTTGTTGAAAGAGGTGGTTGAAAGAGAGAATAATGAATAATAAGGTAAGGGAGAAATTTGAAGGGCCTTTGAGATTTAGGAAGTGGACCAAGTGGATTGAGAAATTGATATGTGTGGAAATTGCGAGTAGAGGGGGTGTGGATGAGGTTAGGGCCACACATAACCAGCTCCGTAAGTGGAGGGAAGTACCCCAGTATGTTCGGGAGAATGCGATGAATGAGTGGTTGAGGGTGAATAAATGTGAACCGAGTGTCAGTGAGCAAATGGTCTGGAAGATCGGCAGTTGGTGTGTTGGTTGAGTATGGAAGGAAGAGGAAGAAGGTAAGGAAAGGGAATTGAAAGGGAGAAACTGTAAGCTGCATGATAGGGGTTAGGGGTTAGTTAGGGTTTTCTGGGTAAAAATGGTGGATATAAGGCTACACAGTGTAATACAGATGACCTTGAGGGAGGAATGATACGTATAGCGTGTGTGGGTTTGAATTGTCAGGGTTTAGTGAAGTTTCACTGGGAAGGGAATCAGGTAGTGAGGATGTAGTTGGCAGTATGAATGAGTCTCTTCGGGAGTTGGCAGGAGTGTAAATGAGGTAAGTGATTTGGTGGCGCAGAGTTATGAGAGATGTTCGGACAAGAGTTAGAGGGGGTAGATGAGATAGTGAATGGGATTTGGGGGGATGGTAGTGAGGGAGATGGTAATGGTAGTCTGACTGGCAGTGATCTGGGACCTGCATCTGAGCATCCGTGGGTGTTGCGTTAGGCTATTTAGTATGGGTGTTGTGAGTGAAAGGAGACGTTGTCAAATGTAACAGGGGAGGAAATATGGAGGAGTTATGAAATTCCATTTGACAATGTCTGTGGTGGAGAGAGAGAGAGAAGCAGAGAGAGAAGAGAGAGAGAGAGAGAGAGAGAGATAGAGAGAGAGAGAGAGAGAGAGAGAGAGAGAGAGAGAGAGAGAGTAGAGAGAGAGAGAGAGGGTGTAATTGCTGATGGATGGTTTTTTAATGACTGAATTGGTTGTTGGTAGGTTCTGGGCTGTTTGCTATTGGAGGCTGTGTTTTGAGTGAGTGTTTTTGAGTCGTCTTTAGTCAGAACTGGTGACAGTGAGTAGTGTGGGAAGAGTTCTTTTGAAGGCATTGATAGTTCAGCTGTTGTTGTGTTGTTTTTTGTTATTTTGTTAATTTATTGTTAAATTAGTGTTTTGCTTAGAGTTGTTGTGCCTGTGCTGTTGTGATTTTTGTTGTTTGTGCAGTGGTCTTTTGTTGTGTTGTGTGATATGTGAGGTTGTGTTTCTTGGTTGGTTGCTGTGTTGTTTGGTGGTTGTGTTCTTTGGTTGTTGTTGAGTTTTTGAGTTGTTTTGTGGTTGTGTTCCTTGGTTGTTGTCGTGTAGTTTGTGGTTCTTGGTTGTTGTTGTTGGTGTTGTTGTTGTGTCCTCGACCAGCGGACAGCACAGGATAGCCCCCAGGAGTAACTGGAGAGTTGGTAAGTACATGTGTTTTGTGTTGTTTTTTGTTTTGTTTTTTATAGCTATAGGTAATTGTCCTGCATGTATTTTTGTTGTGTAATGAAGAAATGTGACTGGAGTGGGTTGGGTAGCAGGAGTGATTAGGTTAATGTGGGGAGGGTTTTGCAACTTGTTTTTTCTAGCTTGTGTCCCGCTACACCCTGACAGGGCACAGGACTCTCTCTGGCTCTTGCCAATAATTTGTGCCACCCCTTGATATCCAGTTTCTCCTGGGCCAAGGGTTTAGACGGGTTTTTTTCATTCTTAGCCAAGAATGAAGGGCTTAGAGAACACAACCGATTATGTCTCTAAAGCCAATATGTCTGCTGATGGCTTAAACCCCACTACCCTCTTTGCCGTAGCTAAAGCGTTAGAAAGATTAGCCTTTCTGGTCACGTGCTTCAAGTTTGCAGAAAGGAGAGATTCGAAAGGCTTCGACATCAGGAACTTCCAGACTAAGTCTAAGTTCTATGACGGAAGCTTCGTTTAGACAGTTTCGAGATTTCAAAAAGACCTCAAAGATCGTGAAGGGCTTTGTTCGACAGATCTAAACTCTGAGTCCCAAAGACCATAGACAACATACTTCTGTATCCTCTAATAGTCGAGACTGCCAGCTTATCCACATTCCTCAGACGGAAAGGGAAGACGGCAATCTAATTCACAGAAGTCGAGGTGGAGGAACAGCCATTCTTCCTGCACCATCTCCAGAAAATGCCCGGCCCACTCCGCTTGGTACACTGCAAGAAAGGAAGCTCTTCTAGCCTTGCAATTGTACTTGCCACTGATTTGAAAAAGCCTCCCGCTCTGGTCAACTTCTCGATAGTCTGAACGCAGTCAGACTCAGATGGAGAGGTTTTGTAGTACCTCTCGAAGTGGGGCTGTAAGAGAAGATCGACTTTCTCGGGAAGGATCCTTGGAAAGTGCGCTAGGAAGGACATGACCTCTGTGACCCAGTCGCTCGACGGCCAACATGGGGCGATCATCGCGTCATCCTCGCTCCCTCTGACGCCGCAAATTCTCTTATTACTTACTCCTAAGAGTTTGAATAGGGAAAAGAAACTGAACATCCATCCCCATCCAAACCCAACCCATAGGATGGCGTCATTGTTACTGCTCCGGATCGTGAAAAAAGGGGCAGTCTAGAGGAAGCCTCTTCGTCTTCAACATTTCGAAGAGATCTATCAAAGGACGCCCTTAAAGTCTCCACAACTCTCGACATACTTCTAAGTGAAGAGTCCACTCGGACGTTAAAAAAAGTACGGGGTCCTCGTGTTACGACGTTGATCCGTTCTTAAGATGCGTCGTAACACGATTTTCAGCGTAAGTCGGAACATTAAAAAATACCACATGATTTAATGTAAATACCTATCAATAACAACGAGAGAACAATTCCTTACCTTTATTAATTTGATTGGCTTGCACACTGGAGAGGAAGCTGCGGTGCCTGGAAGAGACTGGGGGAGGTTAGTGAAGAGAAAAAGAGCCTCCAGAAGATGCTGGAGATGCTGAGGCAGGTGATTCTTGAGGTGAGGCAGAAACATACTACTGGAGATGCTGAGGCAGGTGATTCTTGAGGTGAGGCAGAACATACTACTGGAGATGCTGGGGCAGGTGAGTCTTTAGGTGAGGCAGAACCTACAGAAGGTGCTGGAGATACTGGGGCAGGTGAGTCTGGGTTAGCAGAACATTCAGAGGTGCTGGAGATTGTGGGGCAGGCGAGTCTGGTATTAGCAGGAGGCAGCTGAGGTAGGGGGTACAGGATCTCCTGCAGGCCTCTCTACCTTCTTAAAATACTGCTCCAGGTTAGTCTGAACAGAGAGCGACCTCTTTTCATCCAAGATCTCCTTGTAACACTGCATCAAACCATGAGGCCTCTGGAAACCCTAGTGAACCTGTCCAAGTTGGGATCCTGAGCCTCAAAAGTTGACAACGCTTGCTGCAACTCTGCAAAACCTCTTGTCAAGTCCTGCCTTGTGAAAGCCTTAGGCTCTGGGGTGGGTGCTTCTTCTTCTTCCTCTATCATCTGCTTCTCCAGTTGTATCAGGTCCTCAGCAGATAACTCCCTCGCCATGAGACTCCAGCAGCTCTGTAACATCATCAACCTCCATCTCCAAATTGATTTCCTTACTCAGGGCAACAACGTTCTTGACAACTAGCTGAACTGTGTCCTCAAACCCATGGAAATCATTCACAAATTGAGGACAAATTTTCTTCCAGACATTCATTGATTTGTTTGCTTAAGGGGGGGCCGGCCGGCTAATGCCGTTTTTTTAACGACAGGACTTTGACATTCATACCACTTAATAAGGTGACTTGGGACATCTCCAAACCGCATATAATTTTCGCCTCTGGCCTTCGGTTTTTGTTGACGCCAGGGTGGCGATTATCCCGAAAATAAACCACTTTTCAAATTATATCTCCTCACTTGATATTTAATATTAAGACTGGGATTACTACCATATATAGACCTGATGTAGACCTCCAATCAAATGGAGAGTTTTTTTTCTAAAAGTCATTTTTTTGCTAGATATGAATTTTCAATTATGGTAATAAACCCTACCCTATCACGAGAAAAAAATGTATAAAAAAAAGACGAAACAAAAATTGGAAAAAAGGGCTCTATTTGATTGTTCTATATGTCTTTCTGAGTTATATACCAAATTCCAATGTTATAGCTTTAAAACTAAGTGAGAAGATAGATTTTGAAGGTCAATAAGTATAGTTTTGAGATACGGGCGTTCAAAGTTTTCCTTCGTATTTCTATAAAGACAATGTTAATAAATAATGATTATTATGAATGTAATATTTCTTTTTTGTGTATTATAAACCAAAACTATTTTATTTATCATAATTTTAATCATAAATGATGATCCCTTTGCTCATATATCGTAGCCTGGGGCACTGCTTGAGGCAAGATGGGGCACTCCTTCCTACGTAACCCCTCTCTCTTCACTAAACTCGGCTTATTACAGCGAATTTTTCTTCTTCTGTATGTTAGCGAGATGTTTTCCTTGTATTTTCCTCTTTGGCATGATGACATTCTTGCCGAACAAAGATAAACAAACATAAATGCAAGAGAATGTCACAGGTGAAACTCGAAGATGTACTCTCTTTTTTACAAAGACAATTAATAAATCATGATTATTATGAATTTCATAGTCCATTTTGGTATTAAAAACCAAAAAACCAAACTATGTTATTTATCATAAATGAAGATCTCTTTGCTCAAAGATCGTAGCCTTGGTCATAGTGTGACGTGTGCTGTCAGGCAAGAAGGGGGCGTTACTAAGCAACCCTCCCCTCCCTCTTCACTAACTACGCGTATATTATGATATTCTGTAATAATGCTTGAGCGATTTTTCTTCATTCTGTATGTTTAGCGAGATGTTTTCCTTGTCTTTTTCCTCATTGGCATGATGAACTTCTTGCCAAAACATACATAAACATACGTGAAAGCAAGCGAAAGTCACGAGGTGAAACTCGAATGTGTAATCTACTTAAAAGTCTATGGTCGCACTGATTCATTTCATGGTTGAACCAGATACTCGCTTCTGCGAGCCACGGAATCTCTACAGATGCCATTTCTCACAATTTCTTTGCCAATATTATCAAAATTTACGATAACAGAAGAAATATTGCATTTTCTCGTACGAATGAATGTTTTAGGCTTATTGAGTTATGCTTACTAATTACCTTGTAACTACGAAAGTAAGAGGAATTTTGACGAAATATTTCGTATACGTATTCTCAATTGCCATATGAAGCTCCATGAATTTTTTTCATGACTTTGCATTTTTCGCCCTATACCACTGTATATAGTGGTTCCGGCCGCCCCCTTAACCTCCTCCCAGGAATTAGCAATGTTCTTTACAGCATCAAGGATGTTGTAGGATTTCCAAAGTCCTTCAGTCAAGTCCTTCTTGGTTTCAGTTGCCTGTAAAGCCATAGCAATTGTCCTTCGTAGGTAGTAGGCCTTGAACGAAGCAATCACTCCTTGGTCCATAGGCTGTAAAAGGGCCGTGGTATTAGGTGGAAGGTAAACCACCTTGACATTAGGGTTGAAGTCTCCCAGCTGGGGCAGGTGTCCCAGGGGCATTGTCCAGCACTAGCAACACCTTAAAGGGGTGATAACCCTTGGAGGCGCAATACCGCTCCCACACTTGAACAAATGGTTTACGAACCAATCCTCAACACTGCAAGTGTCAACCCATGCCTTCTTGTTGGACTTCCAAATTACTGGTAGTTTGACCCTTCCAAATTCAAAGCCCTTGAGTGCCCTTGGATTTTCAGCCTGATACACCAACAAGGGCTTCAGTTTGAAGTCGCCAGCAGCATTACCCCCAAGAAGTAAAGTTAGCCTCTCCTTGCTGGCTTTATGACCGGGTGCTGACTTCTCCTCCTTGCAATGTAAGTGCGGTTAGGCATACGTTTCCAAAACAAACCTGTCTCGTCTACGTTAAACCACTTGCTGAGCAGAATAACCCCCCTCCTTAATTATCTCAGACAACGCTTTAGGAAATTCACTCGCTGCTTTCTCATCCCCACTAGCAGCTTCACCTTGCCACTTTAAGGTTATGGTAATTGGCCCTAGCCTTAAAATCGCATAACCACCCTACTAGCCACAAACTCTTCACTTTTCACTTCCCTCCCCCTTTTCTTTTTCAACGCTTCAAACAATATTTTCGCCTTCTCCTGAATCACCATAAGGCTGACTGGGATACGCCGTTGATTTTGGTCTTCCAACCAAAGCACCAATAACCTTTCCATTTCAATTATTAGACCACTACGCTGCTTAGTTATCACTGTCGCTTTCATAGGAGCAGATCCTTTCACATGTTCAACGATACGCTCTTTATCTTTGATAATGGTAGCAACGGTCGAACGGCTAAGGCCAAGCGAGCGGCCAATGTTTGTTGGCGTTTCTCCCTTCTCAGATCGCTTTATAATGTCCACTTTAATTTCCATGGTGATGGCCTTTCTTTTCTTCGATGCACTACCATCAGAAGAGTCCGCCTTGCGCTTGGGAGCCATAACAAAGAGCAAAAAGTTACAAAAACGATACAACACGAGGGAGAGAGAGGCAGTGTAAACAAACCAACAATGGCGTATGGGCAGAGGAATGAGCGTAGCGAAGCGACGCCGTCCTCTCCCCCACAAAGCGTATTCTTCGCCGTGCGCCGGAACTAGTTCGCGTTTGTTTACGTCGCTTACGACGCTAAACCGCGTAAGACGGAACGACGCAATATTATTATATAGTTTTTTATGGGGGCGCGTTCGTAACCACGAAACATCGTAAGTCGAGACCGGGCGTAAACCCTAGGACTTACTGTAATTGCTACCGTCGATCGAGAAGATCCGCACGGACGTTCTGCAATCCTGTAACGAACCTCTTGAGGATCGTTACGTTCCGTGCCTGTTTCTCACCACAGGCTCTCTCTCGTTAACTCGCACAGGGACCGAAAGAGTGTTTCTCGATACTTGTTACGATATGCAGAGCTGTGGAATTGTCAGAGTTGATCTGGACCACTCGGTCAACAACTTGTTCTTAGAAGAACTGGAGAGCCAACCTCATTGCTTCCAATTCTTTGAGATTATGTGCCAGTACATCTGTTTCCCTCTCCAGATGCCTGGCACCTTCTCGCTATCAACCTTAGGTGATCGTTGACCGACTGAGAAATGTTCAGAATCCACTTCCATATCTTCGATGTTATTTCAGTTTTCCGGTAGAAAAAAACTGGAGAGGTCTGAATTACAGTCTCTTCATGAAACAAACTTCTCCAGTGAGGAAATGGTTTCCCAGCAGACTCATCCATTCTCTCACCGAGCCTGTTTCCTTCCCCAATAAGGCTGCGCTTTGCCTAAGCAGGTGTGCTTATCATCATAGCGCTATGCCCTCGTAAACTCGTACAGAATTCTGTTACCGTGCGGTAAACAAAACCGAAAAGTTCTAAGAGATATCTGTTGAAAAATTTCGCTAAGCGAAGGCAATGTTCATTCATGCATGCGAGAATTCCCTTCAACCCGAGGCAAAAGTCCGTGATTGTAGGGCAGAAATACGGTTAGTCAGTCAATCCCGCAGGAGAGAGACGTAACCGACAGCGCATGGCAGACAACCAGCTGGAACTGAGCTGGCTCTACAGCAGTGTTGCCACTGGATCTGCATATGAATTCCATCTGGATCAAACAAAATATATTTGTTTAGCCTTGATAACTATGCGGAAATTTTTCCCCTTCCGGACAGAGTAGACGGAGATCGGAAAATGAAATGATGGTGCTCGCACCGTGGGTTTATTTTTCCGTCATAACCTCAAGAATTCCGCATTTTGGCAACGCTGCTCTACAGTGACAGCAGTCTACTTTTGCCATCTCGCACTATTCTGCCTGAGTTGCCAGCTATTCCCAATCTACGAAGGGATATGTTTATTACCATCATCGAGCAGAAAGAAACTCTCAACAAGCAGGTACATTTAGGCGAAACAGATTTCGCTAAATACAGAAGCTGAGCTGGTGTTGTCGTACAACTACCTACAATAACTAAAAGATAAACTGGAAACTCCTGGAGGGTTGCCGGGAGTACCGATTAAATGTAAATAGAATAAAAGTCCTCTCGGTCGCCATCCGAGGGGTATGGTAACTACGGTATGCGTATATAACTTGAACCTTACAATCGCTTAATAGCAATACGACGCGAATGTCAATACGTAGAGTATTTTGGCCACTTGGACAGCTATCTCCCTACTACATTCTTTCTTCGACGAGGAGAGAGGGATGGAGATCGACTGTCTTCGTCCTCTTAGCCAAGAGAACAATTAGTAGCCGCAGGAAGCCTCAAGTGAGAAGAAGAATAGAACCGAAGAGGACACTCAAGCTTCTATGTTATATCGGACAGAAGGCTTCATGGACATAGTCTACAAGTCTTTTTTTCCCCGACGACCATCAGCGAGGTAGTAACCAATGAATGAAGTTCTTCTGAATCTTGTCAATAAGAGCTATCCGATTACGCGATCGAATGTTACTGGATCTTTGACAATTAGAACTAACCCATTTACGTGACAAAGAGATTAATATTTTGTCAATGGGGGCTTACCCACTTACCTGACAAAACGTTTTAGTATCTTGTCAATGGGGGGAACCCACGGATATGACAAAAGGTAATCTAGGAATTTTGAGCATATAGTCTTCCCGATTCCCGTAGAAATCGAGGAAGGGGCAGGATTCCTGCTCAGAGACTGGGCTTACGGCAGGTAGGACCCGAAGGTTCCCCTTAGGCAGCGCCTTCCTGATCGCAGAAGAGCGTTTTATGACACCGAAATCTGCTAAAATTTACTAGTCTCTCCTTCTAGATGCCATAATCATCAGAACCAACCTGACTACCTTATCCATGCAGGTTGGATAATTATTATTCGAGAGAAAGAGAGTCAGGTCCCCGAGACTGCAGGTCCAGGGCTCCGAAACACCAACCTAGGAGTTAAAAATATCCATCTTCCTGAACAGCCCTTTCAGATGGCAATGCAGATCTGAAAGTGTTTAGGAAACTTAAGCAGATGATGGGAGAGAACTCCTCGGGGCATCTATCTGGCTGGTAAAATCATCCTGGGAAGAAGAAGGAATTCTCCAACCAGCTTCCTCTCCCATCTCATATCAAATGCCTGCTCTTACGCTTAACCTCACTAGAAGTAGGGCAAAGGAAGTCTTGCCTTGCGCTTTTCCTGGAGTCCATCTAGTCATGGATTCCATAGAACGCTCTCTCGTAGAAAGCGAAGATGGACATCTTGACGACGACCAGGCGCCTTCCTCTTCTTGAACGACGCCACAGCGAGAGGAGAAGCAAGAGACCGAGGGCCGAAACTTGTCAGCAAACATGTCTTAGAAGGCAGGTCGACACCTTGAAAGAGAAGACGATGACGAAGTAGTCTCCCTCTTCATTCGTAGGTTGCGAGTCACTCGAGGGACTCTGTCTCCTTTACGGGAACAGGAGAAGGGTCCTTAACACACCGCGAAGATTTCAATCAACTCTGAGGCTCCTCTCGTAAAAGGGGGGTTTTCTACTTGAAGTAGGGTCCAAAGATGAAAGTCGGAAATGTTTAATAGCCAACTCCTAAACTTTGCGAAGTTCCGGTAAAGGAACGTTCTGAAGAGTTTCCACAAAAGCGTCATTCTGGGCGTCCTGATGGGCGTCCACAAATGTGCCGAGCGTCCAGAAAGCGTCATGCTGAGAGGCCTACCAAGCGTCCAAGAAGCGTCACGCTGAGCGTCATGCCAAGCGTCCAGAAAAACGTCACGCTGAGCGTCCAGACGAGCGTCCAGAAAAGCGTCACGCCTGGCATCTTGACGAGCGTCCAGAGAAGCGTCACGCTAAGCGCCACGCTAAGCGTCCAGTCAAGCGTCACGCCTGTCAATGAGAGCTTATCCGCTTACTTGCCAGCGTCAAGCTTAGCAGCTTGAACAACTCCTGTTTCGCAGTAGAGTGAACGTCACGTAACGTATATGGAGCGCCATAGGAGAGGAGGGGGGACCGTCTTGGGGAGCAGGAAAACAATCCTTGCTACGAGAGTTATGACGTTCCTTCCTCTCGACAGAGCGTCAAGTGTCCCGGAAAGGCGTCCTAGCGGGAGGCTTGCCAAGCGTCTTGATGCATAGAACGCCGCTGAAGAGAAGGAGACTGCCTGATTCTCTTAACAGAGAGCCTCGAAACCTTCCTAAAGGCGACGCATTACTGCCTCTCTCTTGGCGAAAAACGAGGCTAACTGTTGCTGATCCTGTGAGAAGCGAGGGCGAGGGACGCCGTTCTTCCTTCTCACAGTAACACATTTCTCACAGTAACAAAGATAGGGCGTCTGGCGCTCAAAAGCGTCCTGCTCCGATGACGTCCTGTTTTCTTCTTCGCGGTGGAAAGTCATAAAAATGTTCAGGTGACGTTTGCAATGCATGACGAGAGAGAGGACCGTGGAAGCGTCCTCTTCTATAAAAGATTCTCTTAGAGGGCGCGAGTCCTTCCGAAAGTTCCAACCCCCGTGCGGGGAGGACGCTTCGGAGGACGAGAAGCAATCCTTAAGGATGGGTGCACGCGCACCGCACCTCCTTGGCAGCCTGGGAAGCGTCAACAGTAACTGCCGAAGGGACGCCAGATCGGTGGGGGTTCCCCGTAACCCTCTTTCGGCTTTCGACATGCCCACTCCCTGTTGTCCTGGGAGGTCCGACAGAGGTCCAGGCCTAGAGGCATTATAGGCCAATCTGACGCCCCCTCCACAACACTAGGGGCTCTACACTAAACAACACTGATTGGAGAGCGAGCACTTTAGATTCCAAGATAAAGGATGGAATCCACAATAACAGAAAAGGCATTACCTCTCGCAGACTAAACCTCATAAGCCCGTAGGCCCATACTACAGGTTTAGGCAAAAAACAAAGTCTACAGGAAGTTAGCAGGTTCACTACCCTGACTTCTGTTTACTGATGCAGTCTTTGAGGAAGACCGCCTGATTCAATCACACTCTAATTTGCGTACATACGATCATACGTCTTCCCTTCAGAATCAGTCAAACTCTCACACTCCTTACATCAATCTTTCAAAAAAGAAACATGCCTGTACACATCGTGCATACCAAGTGAGGATCTATCGAAGCTTTCGGTAGCCTCACCTTACTCTTGCAGACAACACAGTCTGAAACTAGCCAAACTAGATTCAGACATCTTATGCAAAGGTCAATCAAAACCAAATTGAAATCAATCTATGATAGCGTATGCCTAGCCACAATCCAAGTCAATAACCAAAAGACAATTAGGATACTTAAGCGGCAATGAATTTTACAAAATCCTAAGACGGAGGTCCTGAAAACACTTGTTGACAGTACAGCGACAGAGAAAATCTGAATAGAAAATGGGAATGGTTCCTAATAACCACCCGCTGACCACTAGTGTCGTAAGTTTTGAAATTCTGTCGGACTTTGGAGAATACAGCTATATATATATCTGATAGGTAAGCTTCATTGAACAAAATCTAGTCAGTTTAGAAGAGTCTATATAAGACTCAGCGGTCTAAAAAAAATAAGCATTATTATTAAATTATTATTATTAAATTATTATTATTAAATTATTATTATTATTAATTATTATTATTATTATTATTATCATACTATAATGGGCGTAATGTCTGTCTGTGTCTGTCTGTCATTCAATCACGGCCAAAGGCGGGGTGGTAAGATGGCATGGAAAACTTGGCAGGGATTATGGTGGGGACCCCTAAGATGGTTTGTAATGGGGTTTCATCCAACCTAAACCCCCCCCCCCTCCTTTGTAGGGGGTGGGGGTGGGGGTGAGAAGGGATTCCCTGAAACGGAGCTGTTTCTGGCCGTGAAACAACGCTGGTTATTCCCATAGACTTAGTTACTTTACAAAAATTTTCATACATAATTTCTGTACAACTTCCCCAGAGAAAGTCGCGAATATTTCAGCTCGGACACAATAGAAGATGAAATTATCATCAATATCGGCAAGATTTTTTGAATAACTTAAATTCATCGGACTGCCAGTGCACAAAATAACGTTGAAGAAGTACTGCCAGGTAATGTTGCTTCGGAATTTCGATCCTGCCAATGGCAGTGATAGCAACGGGCCCTCACACCGGCAAAAACAATCTGTTCATGCCCCCGGATTCTTCTGATGCCTTTGGACAACGTTTCTGTTCCAGTTATGGCGCCAGTCAGTTTCCCATCAACCTGGCCTTCTCATTCACTGCAAACAAGTTGCAGGGCAGACTTTAGATCGTGTTGGTGTGTTTCTGCTGTCACCCATGTTCACGCATGGCCAACTGTATGTGGCGATGAGCAGAGCAACTGACTCTGCAACTTGAAATTAAGTTGTGGACAAACTGATAATATTGGTGTACAAAGAGGTTCTTGTAGTAGGTATGTATAAAAAATCACCCTTATTTTAATATTGCTGAACAAATAGTACATATAAATTTTTCACTTCTCTGTTTGCTGCCCGTGATTTGCTAGTTATTATTATTTATAATGTAAATTATTTATAACAACAAAAGCAAATATAAGCTGGCATTCTGGAAACTGAAGACTGAAATACCTAAAAATTTGCATATTAAGATAACCATGCTAAACATTAAAACAATTCAAATATGTCTCAAGATAAACAACATTTTTAAAAGAGAAGATCTAAATCACAAAGTCCAAAGGCACATGATTAAATCTATTTTTGTATTTAATGTTAGCTAAAGTAATGAGACTTAGATGACTTTACCTTATGCTCTGGTGATTTTTCATGTCTAACAGGATTGTAGTTGATCTAAACTGGCACACATCACAGTATGGTCTCTCTTTACTGGGGTTCCTCTTTACCCACTTCATGTCAATAAAGACGATTCAGATGCCAGCTAAAAGATAAGAATATTCCTTTAAAAAGCCAATATAAATACCACCAGCACAAATAAAAAAGAATATTTCTTTCAAAACCAATGAAATTATACCAATAAAAACAAATTATCCACACAAAAAACCAATAATATAAACTTGACTTTAAAACAACTTTGTATTGTACCACTATGCTTACAACCTTAATCTGGATAAACTGACCCTGAAAAGTCTATTCTACAACTGGATCCTTACCTATAACTGACCTGTTATGGTGCAGGTATGAAATAATTTATTACTGATCAATAAATCTCAAAGAGGATTAACAGACCAGACTGGTAAATAATCACAACGACTAAATAATGAATAGAATAGTAGCATATAATCCTTCATCATTACCCATACAGTTGAATTTAAATTTATCTAATGTTATTTTCACCTCAATTTTCCAATGCTAAGAAAAGGCAAGCCTTTTTGGGGAAGGTAGACTACTCTTTTTGGCAGTCCTAAATAGTGCACTGATCCTCTCCAGCTCCATGCAGCACATTGCTGAAGCAAAATGCCAAGTGAATAAAACACCATGTCGCACCCTACTTCAAAACATAAGACTCATTTGTTAAAATTTCTTTTGTTGTCCTAAAAAACCAAATAATAACTAAAACGCAAACCAGGAAGGGCAACTGGGAACTCAGAGGACACCAATTCCCATTATTAAGTAATCCTGAGAGAGAGAGAGATGAGAGAGATAGATCGAGAGAGAGAAGAGAGAGAGAGAGATAGAGAGAGAGAGAGAGAGAGAGAGAGAGAAATGTCCAAATTCTGTAAAATAAATTTTTGACGGAGAAAAATATGAGTGAATACTACACTGTAAGTGTAAAGCTCGTCTTAATGCAATGCACTAATGATATAGGTTAAGGACTTCAGATACCCTGTTCTAGGTTAATTCCATAATCACAACCATCTCTAGAATTTTTTAAGGCAGTTATTTAACCACTAAACATACTCAAGTACTCATTAATATAGTACTTGAGTAGTACTATACGGAGCAGCTTCCCTAGCATAGTGCAACAATAGGTATTTCCTAAAAGTACAAAATCCCTATGCCATTCCCCTCTGGTCCATTCCCTCTAACTGCTTCACTTCATTTTGATACAATTTCTGCCTGTCTGAAGAAGAAAGGCCCCATAGGAAATTGACCTTCAGGAAAAAATCTGTTTATGAGACACTTCAACACCAATCAATGGATTTGAAACATAGGATGATGAGACCTACCTTTGACTCTGCTCTCAAAGCTGAAGTACTGAAGCACTTTTTGCTCTAAACATCTTGAGCAGAAATCGATGCTGCTTCCCCTTGTTTGTGATTGAAGAATATCTGAAATTATTTCTATGGGGATTACTCAATTCCAGACCTTAATAAACAACCTAATGATATTATTGAATGGCATTAGTCAATTAGTGTGCAATGTGGTTTAGAAATATGAAAACTTTATGACAAAGTTATTTAGATATTACCTACTTGTTTAAACTTCACTTATATCTTCGTGACATTAGGTGCAATTTGCATTCAAAACAAGACAAAATAATGCTTAACTAACCAGCTAGGACTGTCCTCTGGAATAACCCAATTCCCAACAGGTGGCGTTGGAATGTTTATCGGTCTTGTCCTGAATTCTTCATAACCACCCACTAAGAAGTGGGGAAGCTGGGTAGGTTTCCACTTTTAACAGTAGGATAAGTATCCAAATATTTAATTTCATCATGAAAATTATTAGTATTTGGAACGAATCTTACCTACTGTTCAAGTTAGCTGATTACCTCATTGAATGAGGATGGTGGGGTTAGTGGCAGCCAGAGAACCAGTGTACAGTGGACCCCCCGTATTCATGGGGATGGGATACACACCCACCCCAATAGCTAAAGTCAGAGAATACTAAAACTCTAAAAATGCTTAGAACTGCCTATTTTGTTACTTCACACAAAATAAAACTATATGTGAGTATTTTAATAGTTTTTATCACAAAAGTTGTCATTTAGTCACAAAAATTATATGAAAATACAGTAATTTGTGAATATTTCCTAAATAATCCAAGAACTAAAAAACTGCACGAGCTTCAAAACTGGAAAAAGATCAGTGGCATCTGAGAGCCAACATACAAACTGAAAGATGCAATGGCACTTTGAGGAGCTATACACTAAACAGTTTCAGTTTCTCTTCAACTGTTTCATCCACCTCCCAAAGGCTCTACATTCATGATAATGCACCCTACTAAATTCAGTGTTACAGAAGCCGAGCAGAAATACAGTCGATCCCCCCCCCCCCCCCGCTTATTTGTAGTTCAAGATTTCCAGCTTCACATAGCCACAGATTTTTTCTGTGGAATTTATCCCCAAATATGTGAAATATTTGGTAATTTGCAGATTTTTTTCATCAAGAAATATTCACTAATTATACTGCATTTTCAAGTTATTTTTGTGACAAAAATATATATTTTATGATAAAAATTTATTTACTAATTTTCAAATAACAATACTATTATATAAACACAGCAACCTACTATCAATAAATGTATTTTTAATGCACATTAAAATATTGTTTTAGATGATAGTTTAAGGTATATTTGCTAGGGATGGGTACCAGACCCCGCTGCGATAGCTAAATATGCAAATACTAAAAAAAAAAACCCTCTAAAAAAAATGCTTAAAACTGCTATGTGTGATAGTTAAAATACATAGAAAAAAACGTCTAAAAACCCTCATACATGAGTTTTTTATTTAATAGTTCTATCACAAAAAGTGCCTTTAGTCATGAAAAATGATATGAAAATGCAGTAATTTGTGAATATTTCTCATTGAAAAATACCATGAATAGGCAAATTTTCCTTGAATAGGCTAGTCCACGAATACGAGTCTGCAAATAGGCAAATCCGCGAATCGTGAGTCCGCGAATAGTGGGGACGACTGTAAGCAGTTATAAATATATTTAGCGGAGATCTTTGGTATTTGAACTATTTAAATTGCCAGTTATAAGCAGTTTTAAAGGGAGATGTCAAGTACATGTATTCGCGGATTTTAGCTATTTGGAGGTGATCATGGTCCGTAAACTCTCACCCCGTCAAATACTGGGGTCAACTGTAAACTAAAGAACACTGGTTACCAGATTAAGCTTTGGCAAAAGGAAGCAAAAATAGAACAATACAAGCTATGCATTGATTAAATACAAAAGGAAAATCAACCAAATCACAGTTGAAACAAGGCCCACAGTGAACTCCTCCAGTCTAAGTAAAGAACCATGTAACATCAGTAAAGATGTCACAGACACGAATACTTGAGAAGCAAGAGCTGAACAATCACCAAGCTAACTCACTCTAGATAAGTAAGCAGCGGAAAAAGAAGAACCCCTGTACGAAAAGGATAAAAAAAGTCACAAGGCAATGAATACAAGACAATAAAATGGAAAATCATGAAAAAAAGGGGGGGAGGGGGAAAACAAAAGGAAAAAGCAGAACTGACACACAACTCCAGAAACAACTGGGACAAACGTAATATATCTAAATTCCTAATTCTGCAGTCTGCCAACATCACAATACATTCTCCAAAAGGGATGGAACAGGAGCCAGCCAGTGTTGCTAATTTATAGGAAAAAATATTGTGTTTAGGCGGAGTTTCAGGAGCAAACAAATGAAGAGAGACAAACTCTTAACTCGGTGGGTAAGTTGTTTGGCCCAAGCAGCTGAACCTCAACCAGAAAAACGGTGGATATGTTGAAGGGCAAAGAACCCTTGGTCCTGGGACACGCCTTGGTTAATTGTCAGAGGAGACAGCCAACTGAAGCAGGGCAGTCCCCAGAGGGTATGCTAAAGACAAATCCCAAGGCTTCAACACCTTCTCTCTCGCAGGGGACACCAAAATAGGTTAAAAAAAAAACTGGGGGGGGGGGTTGATTGATTTTAGCCCATAATATTTTCTATGAAATCCTAACTTATAAAAGAATAAATGTCAATTATTTATTTTTTTCCTGAACCACATAGGGAGCAAAAGAAGGCAGAGCAGAATGAAGTGAGAGGAATAACCTAGGGTATCAGATAGGCTAATGATGGAGGCGAAACAACACCGGAAGACAATAAGAAGAGAGTAGGTTTTTAGTGTTACCAACTAGTTGTTTACATAAATATCGGCCTCTATCATCTTCCGATATTACACAGAATTTACATCCTCTCATCAGATCACTCAAAATTGACATGTTAAGAGAACCACACTCTTGCCTGAGCAGCTATTCTAGCATAGGCTACGTGGTCACCCTGCAAAATCTAAACATTAAGTTTCCACAGTCTTTCCTATACAACCTAATGCTTTCATCTCTGCTTGTTGTAGATGGCATAAAGCAAAAACAGAAACAAGCACAATACAGTACAGGAGAAAATCAGCCAGAAATCCTCAAAATATTACTAACAGTGATCCAACTGTCTGCTTAACCAGTTGGCAAGAAGAAATATGACCAGAAAGTAAATATTCCAGCACCATCTGGTGGGGAACAGATAAACTACAGTCCAAGCACATTAGCCATTGCCGATTCGTACCAACGGTGCAAGATAAAAGCTAACTTTAGCCGTAAGTAAGATTCACTCCAAATTATTTACAATTGCATGGAAGGTAAACCTAAAACCTAAAAGAAAGTACAATGAAAATGACAGTGATCTAATTATAGCTAGTACACATGATTTGAAACTTGAGGCAATGGCAGATATTATAGTGATGGCTGAAACAAACAACACAAAGTACTTCTGTGAAAAAGAAGAGGAAGTACTAATAAATCACAGATAAAATTAAGTTAACTAGCAACAAGAGGCGGTCCTAAAAATATTAAGCAGAATGTGTGACGCAAAAAGATTGCAAATTGGAAACAGAGTACAGTAGAAAACACTTGCTAGTAAATGAAGTACTAAACTGACTTCTCAACAGTAAACTGATCTGAAAAATGAAGTCATACTAAATGACATTACAAAGCAATGTTCTGTATCTAGCTTAAGTAAATCATTCCTTCAAAAATTAAATTAATCAGCAACAAGATCTCAAAGCTATCATTACACTTATGTACATAAATACATACCCGAAGAGATGGGAATTTATCCTTTTTACAAACATAGCAACTCAGAGCCTCTCTGGGAACAGAAATAATTGGTTCATCCTGAAATGCCATACAAAAAGAAATTAATGTAACTTAGATGTACTTTACAGAGCTCAATAAAAATGATATTTTCATGATAAAAATAAAGTTTCACATATACTTACCGAACAGTTACATAGCTTATAGCTTCGTACCTACGGCAGTCGAAAATTCAAATTGTTGGCGCCAGCGGCGTTGCTATCTTAAGTATAGGTGATACAAGACCCGCCCACATCCGGGAACCCTGGGTACTGCTAGCCTTCTCTACGTCAATTTTCGTTTAGCCGCCACGTCCATCTGTGGGGGGGGGGAGGTGGGTGGGCTTTGATTATGTAACTGTTCGGTAAGTATTGTGAAACTTTATTTTATCATGAAAAATATCATTTTCACATAAGTGACTTACCGAACAGTTACATAGCTGAATCCAAACTACCAGGAAGGAGGGTAGATGGACTACATAAAAATGACAGTAAGACCACATTAAACAGCAAATGTTGCAGTACCCTACCTTGTGAGAGAGCAGCTGCAGGAGAATACTGCCTCTGGTTAGCGCTCTCATCACTCGTAGGAGACGTGGCAGTATAGGCCAGGGTCGTCCCTACTTAGTGGGATTTTGTAACCATGGACAAGACCGTTGGTTGACAAAATATTAAAAAACAGATGAATGCCCTTGCCCTGGGCTTCAGAAACCAGATAAAAAACAACAGACCATCACCTATACCAAAAATAATGACATACTCAAAAGTAATAAATAAGATCTGGAGGTTCTCAAAGTACTATGAGGGTCCTCCAGTCTGCCCACGACTCAACAACCTATAACAAGGCGAGGATACAGTAGAGGATAGAAAGTTCCCCTATGTTTCCTTTGTTCCCCAACACCATGCCCGCTACCGACAAAGGACCCAATTTACAACAACTATCATAGGTAACCCTACATTCTTCAGGTAAATGAGGCGAACACAGAATCTCGATCTCCAAAACGTAGATTGAAGAATCGAGGAAAGCGACATATTGCTTGAAGCTTAAGGATGTCGCCACTGCACGTATTTCATGTGCTTTCACCTTAAGCACATTTAGAGTCTGATCTTGGACTTGAGAGGTGGACTCCCAGTATCAGACTTCTCAAAAAGAACGAAATAGCGTTCTTGGATAGGGGTTTTGCAGAATTCTTAACCGAACACCAAAGTCGGTCGGAAATTACCTCTAACGGATTGTGTCCTTGACAGGTAAAACATTTCAGAGCTCTGACAGGACATAGTAAATATTCTTCGTCCATCGGACCCACTATATTAGATAATCCCTTAAGTACAAAAGATTTAGGCCATGGGTTAGAGGGAGATTCGTTCTTGCTAAAAATTCATTAACAAAAGAACAAAACCGCATTACGATTTTTGAACCCCACCTCTTTGTGGATGGCTTGTAACTCACTCACTCTTCCTGCTGTAGCCAAAGCGAAGAGAAAAAGTGCCTTCCTCGTTACATCTCTCAAAGACGCTTCACGAAGTGGCTCGAATCGTAAGACATCAGAAAAGTTAAAACTACGTCCAAGTTCCAGTCCACACTATCCTTCTTGGATACTTTTACTGTATTAAAAGATTTAAATAAATCTCCAATATCCTGGTTAGAGGAGATGATCAAGCCCTCTATGCTTAAACACTGAGGACAGCATAGCTCTGTACCCTTTAATTGTCGATACCGACAAGTTCTTAACTTCTTTAAGGTACAGCAAAAAATCAGCTATTTCTGTCACAGATGTTTTAGAAGACGAGAAATTGTGTCTTCTGACACCACGTCCTAAAGACTCCCCACTTTGATTGGTAAAGCTTGGCAGAAGAGCTTCTTCGACAGTTAGCAATAGCCTCTGCCGCTCTACGAGAAAACCCCTTCGCTCTGACGAGTTTCCGGACAGTCTGAACCCTGTCAGTGACAGAGCGGACAAATTCTGATGATACCTGTCGAAGTGGGGCTGTTTGAAGTAGCCGAGGATACTGAGGAAGAAGTCTGGGATGGTCTATAACCAACTTGAGAAGGTCTGGAAACCACTCTTTCCTGGGCCAGAATGGTGCTACCAACGTCATTGACACATTTGATGTGAGAGGAAACTTGTTCAACACTCTCTGATCATTCCAAATGGGGGAAAGGCGTAAACGTCTAGACCCGTCCAATCCTGAAGCATTGCGTCGGTCTCCAAGCAAGAGGATCTGGAACTGGGGAACAAAAGATCGGAAGTCGATTGTTCCTCGACGTGGCAAACAGATCCACTGAAGGTCTTTACCCAAAGTTTCCACAGTTCCTGACAAATTTTGTCTTGCAATGTCCACTCCGTGGGGAAGAACTTGGTTTACTCGACTGAGTTCGTCTGCCAGTACATTTAACTTCCCCTGTACAAACCTCGGAACGAGGGAAATCATCCCGATCTGAGACCAGAGAAGGAGATCTTCTGCGACTTGTTGAGGGAGAATGAATGGGTTCCTCCCTGATTCCTGATATAAGATAGAGCGGTGGTGTTGTCGGAGTATATCTGCCACTCTCTTTTCCCACGACCAAAGGAGCGAATGCTTGCAGACCGAACCAAATCGCCTTCAACTCCTTCATGTTGATGTGATTCAACCTCTCTTTTTTCTTTCTCTGACCATAATCCTGAGATCTGGTCCCTAGGAGAGCTCCCCAACCTCTGTCCGATGCGTCGGAGTATAATTCTACGTCTGGGTTCCTTAATGTCAGGGAGAGACCCTCTTGCAATTCTTTCCTCGACATCCACCATCTCAAGTCGTTCTTGATCTCTTCCGACACTGGGAACGAATACGTGTCTGGTTGAGACTTCCGACACCAACTCGCTTTGAGAATAAAACTGAGAGATCTCATGTGAAGACGCCCACCCAACTTTACAAAACGTCTCTACTGATGATAACGTCCCTAGAAGACTCATCCATTCCAAGGCGGAGGAGGACTGACGATTCAGGAATTGGCTCACTTTTTTGAGGCAAGATTCTATTCTTTTCGGGGACAGAAAAACCCGAAAAGTCTGAGAGTCCAGAATCATCCCCAAATAGGGGATCTTCTGGGACGGAACACTAATTGAGACTTCTCCAGGTTGATGAGAATTCCCAAATTGACTCGCTAATGACAGTGTCTTCCGTAAATCCTTCACGCACTGTGTCCTCGAACCCACGATCTGAGAAGCCAGTCGTCCAGGTAAATGCTGCATTTTATGCCCAACATATGCAGCCATTTCCCCAACCCCCAATGGAGCAAGAACACGAGAAATTAAATACTTGAGGGGCCGTCGAAAGGCCGAAACAAAGGGCTCTGAATTGATACGTCCTCCCTTCGAACACAAATCTCAGGAACTTCTTTGAACTCTGGTGAATCGGGACATGAAAGTAGGCGTCTTCATGTCCAGGGACACCATTCCAATCGCCTGGGCGAAGTGCCGACATCACAGAATGATTTGTTTCCATATTGAACTTTGTCTTCAGCACAAAAAGGTTCAATGCGCTTACATCTAGCACTGCCTCCAACCTCCCGAGGCTTTGGGAAACTACAAAGAGTCTGTTGTAGAATCCCTGAGAACTGTCGAGGACTTCCTCTATTGCTCCCTTCTTGATGAGTGCATTGACCACCTCTGCTGCTAAAGCCAAAGCTCTCTCTGATCCTGGAGAATATGCTGTTAAGCTGATTGGTGTATCGGAGAGAGGAGGATCTAAAACAAAAGGAATCGAGTATCCCTCTCGAAGAACTTGAACTACCCATTGCTCTGCAACCTCTTCGACTCCATTCTTCCCAAAAAAGATGGAGTCTTGCCCCTACTTGCACGTGAAGGAACGGCTTCTCACTTACTTGTCCGAAGGTTGGGGGGAGGTTTCTTTGAGGACTTGTACTGTGGACGCAAATTAGTCCTGGGTCGTTGCCACTTAGGTTTATTTATTCCCTCGAAATGGGATGCTTCTGAAGAGGAGAAGACTTAGCTCCTGTCGGAGTAGGCTCTTTCGGACGTCTGGAAGACTGAAGAAGGAGATTCATTAGTAGATTTCTTTTCTAAATCCGATAGAATTTGTTGAATGGTTTCTTCAGGGAAAAGATGAGATTTACAGAGAGGAGCAAAACATGAGAGCCGACTTCTGGTTATTAGTGACTCCTTTAGACACGAAAGAACACCACCTTCTCTCTTCTTTTCATCACTCCCATTGTGAAAAGGGCTGCTAATTCTCCTGAACCATCTCTAACAGCCTTATCCGCACAGGACAGAACTCCTAACCAGTCTGTGGCAAAATCTTCTTCTAAAGGACTGACAGTCTTCAATCTTGCGAGCTAAAGAGGCAATAGTCCAGTCCAAAAAACTAAATACCTCAAATACTTTCAAAAATATTCTTCACCAAATGGTCCAGCTCTGAAGAAGAAAACAAAATTTTAGCTGACGAAAAAGCTGTCTCTTCGGTGTGAGTCCACTAAAACCGGAGAAGTCTCCCTGGGAGGAGGCAGACACTCCCAAAGAAGGAACTTCTCCAGTTGCGTAGAAGCGATACGCTTTACTCTGAAGCTTAGAAGGTGGGAAAGCAAACGAAGCTTACCTGTTTCCCTCTTCTTAGAAAGCCACTCTGTTGACTCCTTAAGGGCCTGCTTCGAGGACTGAGAAAGAACCAGTTTAGGTAGACACGAATACGCTGTCTTCCTATCTTTAACGAATATTGAAGGCGGTGAAGACGGAGAAGCAGGTTCAAAGTAATCTGGATAAGTGGACAGGAAAAATTTAAGAAGACTCGAATAAGCCGACGAATCCTTGTCATCTTGATCCAAAGCTTCCTCTTCAGACTGCATGGAAGCAGAGTCGAAATCAGGCTTATGTTCTACCCCGGTGGAGGATTTCAACAAACTCATAAGATCCTGGAAATGCTTCTTAAATGGAGCTAAGGTAGAATCGTCTAACACTGTAGAAGTCGATGGTCTTTCAGTCGAAGAACGATTCTTTCTAACAGGTGAAGTCTCCGCACCACGAGTCGACACAGGCGAACAACCAGTCGAAATTCCTATCGACTCACGGCGAGGGGAGTCGAACAAAGACGAGCGAATACGCTTCTCTGGACAGTAATACGGAGTCGAATGAGGCGACCGAGCCGAAACTGCGACCGAGACTCGCTTGGGAGAGTCGAGCGATCGTGAATTATCACAAAGTTTAGTCCGAGCCAGCCATTGCTTTTAGCCGAAAAATGCGACTGCGGAGGAGATTCATAAATCATCACATCCGGAGCAAAACTACACGAAGGAGGTTGAGGACTCCAATGCCTCTTAGACTTCTTAACAGGAGTCGGTGACAAATCACCCGCCAAGAATCGAATGTCTTTTTAACGGTCGAGACACCAAATCACCTCGCCTTTTGCGCACTGGCGATTGCACTTCCGAATCAGAAGACAGACGAGAATCAAACAAACTAACACCTTTCCCACATCTTTTTGGACGACACCCGCGAGTCGACGGAGTCGACGGCTGACCGTGGGCAAACTCCCCCAGACTCCTTACGACCTCCGGTATGGTCTTCCCTGCGGTTCGGGGGAGCGGGTACAGTGACCTTCGTCTGGGAGTCGAGGGGGAACGGGACAACCGCCATCCTCAGGCGCAACATTAACAACTTTGCACTGCACTAGATTTCACTGTACTATCTACGAAAGCTTTAAAAGACATTCCTAACTTCATAAACTGATTCAGCTAACACTTCGAACTTTTTATCCACCTTAGACTCAAGCAAGGCAATGGTGTTGGGTTCGGGAAACATGGGCAACTTGAACAGTGGTAATCAAAGGAGAAGTAGGAGGACTATTAATTGGAGAAATATTCTCTAATAAAGGAGAGGCAAGAGAAGACTTATTTGTCTCCGAAGAACAGGAGTAGTTTCTAACCTATTCTTACTACTAGCCCTAAGAGCTGCCTTCCTCTTCCTATCTTTCTCCATTTTCTCAGCATGCGATCTAACCGCCTTCCATCCCTGTTCATCCAATTCTTTACATTCATCACATGTCACATCCATACCATTACAATTTTGTCCTCTGCATTTAGTGCACTTAGAGTGCGGATCGTGACATAACTTAGCTAATCTTGTTTTGCAGCCAGCGCTGCAAAAACCTTACAGCAGATGAACTAGAATCTGACATAATTAGCAATAATGACGAAAAAACTGAATAGAGATAGCTAACTGGCAAGAAAAAAACCAAAAACTTGTACATCACCAAACAAAAAACAAAAATCCAAAATGGCGACGCAGGAGACTGCAGCGAAAACAATCTCACAGGTGACCCCGTGAGCGGCAGAAGAAAACGAAAATTGACGGTAGAAGGCTAGCAGTACCCAGGGTTTCCCGATGGATGTGGGCGGGTCTTGATCACTATACTTAAGATAGCAACGCGCTGGCGCCAACAATTTGAATTTCGACTGCCGTTAGGTAAGAAGCTATAAGCTATGTAAACTGTTCGGTAAGTCACTTATGTGAAATTTCAGTAATGACAAGTGACAGAATTAAGCATCAAATGAATGCTAATCAAATAAACTTACTTGGTTACTACTTCCTTTGACTTCTTTTGGTTTTCTAATTTCCAGCTGTAAGAGAAAAGCAAAAATTTGGTAATTACACAAAGAAAAAACACTGGGAGGAATGTTAAACATCTAATTTATGGAGAACTGAAAAAAAGTCAGTGTACCAATTCCTGATTCTACTTTTCGGGTGTAACAGTTTCCTTACCTTAATGTCATCCATAGTAACAAACTTCTCCTCAATCAACTTGTCAGCATCTTCTTGGCTCTCAAAATTAACAAATGCAATTCCTTGAAAAAAAAACAAGAAACACTAGTTAATTAGCATATTCTAAATAGTGGGATACTTCGAGTATAATGTTATGTATGTACTTATTTGTCACCAAAGAAATATTAAGTAGGGATAATTAGTATACAGAATACAGACAAATTCCAATGTTTGCCATGAAAATCACGTTTCCAACTGATGGAATTCTATTAGTAACTTGTTCCTCATCAAAATTTCCCAGCTGTTTAGGAATCAAGCATTAAAATGAAGAAAATACTTTTCAGCTTCACTACAAATCCACCACTTGTAAAGTTTTCCTATTTCATAGTCTGCACAAACACCAAATTACTTAGGATGATTAAGGTCAGCTGCTACAAGTAGGTTGGAGCATGTAATGAGCAGATCAACTGGAGACCACTGCTGCCCATTCTGAATCATGATGGCAGTCCAATTAAACCTCTTACTGGACTCGAAGCCTGCTGTAGTCACATGCAGACCATTTCAGATTTCATTAATCGGCACTGCTAATGTGATGGTGTTGTACACCAGACACAGGGATCTGGTACTGTTCAGGATGTGGTATGATGGCATAGTAACTCCTTTTGGTAATCCTCCTTCCTTGGTTTTAACTTCTGAGAAGTGTTTTGTGGTCAAGTCTACATGATGATGCTGTAATTTTTAAGAGCTTCTATAAAAAACACTGGTTTGTCTCAGGGGTTTGGACTGCGGAACAAAAGAACTGGCACATAATGTACAGGAGTTAATAACCATCTACTTGGGATTTAAAAGCCATTTTTTTACAGAAGTCAGCAACAAAGCAATAACAGTCCACTCAGACAACACAAGAGCTCCGCCAAAACTGAAAGAGCCTTGCTCCTACTAGAGTAAGGAGGACTTGCTTCTCATTTCTTAAAAGAAGATTTATTTGTTGCTGATTTCTTGATTGCTCTAAGATTAAGCGGACATTCCCTCGAGCTCTGGGGAAAACCTCTCGACTTACCTCTGCCACGAAAGGGCTGATACTGAGTGGCAGACAAGAAGCAGCACGAAAAATTACTGGAGGTGATCTCCCTAGGGCGTTTAGCAGACTGCACCAAAAGATCTTGAGTAGATTTCTTCTGAAGATCAGAAGAAATCTGCAGAACTGTGGACTCGGGAATACCGATGCATACTATCAAGTGGCAAGAACAAAGAGCAGATCTCTGGGAGCAGGTTACTCCTTTGGTGGCAAAGGAGAACCAAAAATCTCTTCTTGAAGATGCCTACGTGAATAGTGATCCAAATTCAAGACTTCTGTAATGCCATTATCAAGGCAAGAAACCACTTCAAGCAAGTCAGATACATAATCCTCCGAGATGGAAGCACACACCTTAATCTTGCGAGCCAAAGCTCCTGCACGCCAATCTAAAAAAACTCACTAACCTCCAAAACACAAACTGTTTTTTTTTCAGGTGGTCCAGTTCTGAAGATGAAAACATAATTTTGGCTGAGTTGAAGCTGATCTCCTGGAAGAGTCAATCAGAAAGGAGAAGTACCCCTGGGAGGAGGCAGAAACTCCCAGGGCCAGAGCTTCCCGTCTCATACGAATGATGCCTCCAAGTAGACAGCTTAGAAGGAGGGAAAACAAAAGTTGACTTTCCCTTGCTCTCTCTCCTCCGAGAGTCACATG
>NC_061097.1:12888919-12972386 GCF_015104395.2 Macrobrachium nipponense | reverse complement strand
CATGTGACTCTCGGAGGAGAGAGAGCAAGGGAAAGTCAACTTTTGTTTCCCTCCTTCTAAGCTGTCTACTAGGAGGCATCATTTGTATGAGACGGGAAGCTCTGGCCCTGGGAGTTTCTGCCTCCTCCCAGGGGGACTTCTCCTTTCTGATTGACTCTTCCAGGAGATCAGCCTTCAAGTCAGCCAAAATTATGTTTTCATCTTCAGAACTGGACCACCTGAAAAACAGTTTGTGTTTTGGAGGTTATGAGTTTTTTTAGATTGGCGTGCAGGAGCTTTGGCTCGCAAGATTAAGGTGTGTGCTTCCATCTCGGAGGATAATGTATCTGACTTGCTTGAAGTGGTTTCTTGCCTTGATAATGGCATTACAGAAGGGTGTCTTGAATTTGGATCACTATTCACTGTAGGCATCTTCAAGAAGAGATTTTTGGTTCTCCTTTGCCACCAAAGGAGTAACCTGCTCCCAGAGATCTGCTCTTTGTTCTTGCCACTTGATAGTATGCATCGGTATTCCCGAGTCCACAGTTCTGCAGATTTCTTCTGATCTTCAGAAGAAATCTACTCAAGATCTTTTGGTGCAGTCTGCTAAACGCCCTAGGGAGATCACCTCCAGTAATTTTCGTGCTGCTTCTTTGTCTGCCACTCAGTATCAGCCCTTTCGTGGCAGAGGTAAGTCGAGAGGTTTCCCCAGAGCTCGAGGGAATGTCCGCTTTAATCTTTGAGCAATCAAGAAATCAGCAACAAATAAATCTTCTTTTAAGAAATGAGAAGCAAGTCCTCCTTACTCTAGTAGAAGCAAGGCTCTTTCAGTTTTGGCGGAGCTCTTGTGTTGTCTGAGTGGACTGTTATTGCTTTGTTGCTGACTTCTGTAAAAAAATGGCTTTTAAATCCCAAGTAGATGGTTATTAACTCCTGTACACTTACGTGCCAGTTCTTTTGTTCCGCAGTCCAAACCCCTGAGACAAACCAGTGTTTTTTATAGAAGCTCTTAAAAATTACAGCATCATCATGTAGACTTGACCACAAAACACTTCTCAGAAGTTAAAACCAAGGAAGGAGGATTACCAAAAGGAGTTACTATGCCATCATACCACATCCTGAACAGTACCAGATCCCTGTGTCTGGTGTACAACACCATCACATTAGCAGTGCCGATTAATGAAATCTGAAATGGTCTGCATGTGACTACAGCAGGCTTCGAGTCCAGTAAGAGGTTTAATTGGACTGCCATCATGATTCAGAATGGGCAGCAGTGGTCTCCAGTTGATCTGCTCATTACATGCTCCAACCTACTTGTAGCAGCTGACCTTAATTATCCTAAGTAATTTGGTGTTTGTGCAGACATATGAAATAGGAAACTTTACAAGTGATGGATTTGTAGTGAAGCTGAAAATTATTTTCTTCATTTCATGCTTGATTCCTAAACAGCTGGGAAATTTTGATGAGGAACAAGTTACTAATAGAATTCCATCAGTTGGAAACGTGATTTTCATGGCAAAACATTGGAATTTGTCTGTTGCTCTGTATACTAATTATCCCTACTTAATATTTCTTTGGTGCAAAAATAAGTACATACATAACTTTATACTCGAAGGTATCCCACTATTTAGAATATGCTAATTAACTAGTGTTTCTTGTTTTTTTTTCAAGGAATTGCATTTGTTAATTTTGAGAGCCAAGAAGATGCTGACAAGTTGATTGAGGAGAAGTTTGTTACTATGGATGACATTAAGGTAAGGAAACTGTTACACCCGAAAAGTAGAATAAGGAATTGGTACACTGACTTTTTTTCAGTTCTCCATAAATTAGATGTTTAACATTCCTCCCAGTGGTTTTTTCTTTGTGTAATTACCAAATTTTTGCTTTTCTCTTACAGCTGGAAATTAGGAAACCAAAAGAAGTCAAAGGAAGTAGTAACCAAGTAAGTTATTTTATTAGCATTCATTTGAGTTTGCTTAACTCTGTCACTTGTCATTACTGAAATTTTTATTGAGTTCTGTAAAGTACATCTAAGTTACATTAATTTCTTTTTGTATGGCATTTCAGGATGAACCAATTATTTCTGTTCCCAGAGAGGCTCTGAGTTGCTATGTTTGTAAAAAGGATAAATTCCCATCTCTTCGGGTATGTATTTTGTGTACATAGGTGTAATGATAGCTTTGAGATCCTGTTGCTGATTAATTTAATTTTTGAAGGAATGATTTACATGAGCTAGATACAGAACATTGCTTTGTAATGTCATTTAGTATGACTTCATTTTTCAGATCAGTTACTGTTGAGAAGTCATATTAATACTTCATTTACTAGCGAGTGTTTTCTGTACTGTACTCTGTTTCCAATTTGCAATCTTTTTGTGTCACACATTCTGCTTAATATTTTTAGGACGGCCTCTTGTTGCTAGTCAACTTAATTTTATCTGTGATTTATTAGTACTTCCTCCTCTTTTTCACAGAAGTTCTTTGTGTTGTTTGTTTCAGCCATCACTATAATATCTGTCATTGCCTCAGGTTTCAATCATGTGTACTAGCATAATTAGATCACTGTCATTTTCATTGTACTTTCTTTTATGTTTACCTTCCATGCAATTGTAAATAATTTGGAATGAATCTTACTTACTGTTAAAGTTAGCTTTTATCTTTGCACCGTTTGGTACGATTGGCAATGGCTAATCTGCTTGGACTGTTTCTGTAGTTATCTGTTTCCCACCAGATGGTGCTGGAATATTTACTTTCTGGTCATATTTCTTCTTGCCAACCGGTTAAGCAGACAGTTGGATCGCTGTTAGTAATATTTTGAGGATTTCTGGCTGATTTTCTCCTGTACTGTATTGTGCTTGTTAATGTTTTTGCTTTATGCTATCTACAACAAGCAGAGATGAAAGCATTAGGTTGTATAGGAAAGACTGTGGAAACTTAATGTTTAGATTTTGCAGGGTGACCACGTAGCCTATGCTAGAATAGCTGCTCAGGCAAGAGTGTGGTTCTCTTAACATGTCAATTTTGAGTGATCTGATGAGAGGATGTAAATTCTGTGTAATATCGGAAGATGATAGAGGCTGATATTTATGTAAACAACTAGTTGGTAACACTAAAAACCTACTCTCTTCTTATTGTCTTCCGGTGTTGTTTCGCCTCCATCATTAGCCTACCTGATAGCCTAGGTTAATTCCTCTCACTTCATTCTACTCTGCCTTCTTTTGCTCCCTATGTGGTTCAGGAAAATAATAATTGACATTTATTCATTTATTAATTAGGATTTCAATAGAAAATATTAGGGCTAAAATCAACTCCCCCCCCCCCCCGCAGTTTTTTTTTTTACCTTTTTGGTGTCCCCTGCTAGAGAGAAGGTGTTGAAGCCTTGGGATTTGTCTTTAGCATACCCTCTGGACTGCCCTGCTTCAGTTGGCTGTCTCCTCCGACAATTAACCAAGGCGTGTCTCAGGACCAAGGGTTCTTTGCCCTTCGACACTTCTCGAACGTTTTTCTGGTTGAGGTTCAGCTGCTTGGGCCAAACAACTTCCCACAGAGTTAGGAGTTTGTCTCTCTTCATTTGTGTGCTCCTGAAATCCGCTAAACATAACAATTTTTCCTATAAATTAGCAACACTGGCTGGCTCCTGTTCCATCCCTTTTGGAGAATGTATTGTGATGTTGGCAGACTGCAGAATTAGGATTTTAGATATATTACGTTTGTCCCAGTTGTTCTGAGTTGTGTGTCAGTTCTGCTTTTTCCTTTTGTTTCCCCCCCCCCCCCCTTTTTTTTCTTTTTTTTCATGATTTTCCTCTTTATTGTCTTGTATTCATTGCCTTGTGACTTTTATTCCTTTTCGTATAGGGGTTCTTCTTTTTCCGCTGCTTACTTATCTAGAGTGAGTTAGCTTGGTGATTGTTCAGCTCTTGCTTCTCAAGTATTCGTGTCTTGGATGTATTCATGCTTACGTGGATCTGACTTTCGAATGGTTACGTCGTGACGTCATGCAAGAATCTACTTCCTTCCCCACCTTTGTTTCTTATTACCAGTATTCTGTGACATCTTTACTGATGTTACATGGTTCTCCACTTAGACTGGAGGGGTTTCACTGTGGCCTTGTTTCAACTGTGATTTGGTTGATTTTCCTTTTGTATTTAATCGATGCATAGCTCGTATTGTTCTATTTTTGCTTCCTTTTGCCAAAGCTGAATCTGGTAACCAGTGTTCTTTAGTTTACAGTTTAGCTAAAATCCGCGAATACATGTACTTGACATCTCCCTCTAAAACTGCTTATAACTGGCAATTTAAATAGTTCAAATACCAAAGATCTCCGCTAAATATATTTATAACTGCTTACAGCCGTCCCCCACTATTCGTGGACTCACGATTTGCGGATTTGCCTATTTGCAGACTCATATTCGTGGACTAGCCTATTCAAGGAAAATTTGCTTATTCATGGTATTTTTCAATGAGAAATAACATGAAAATGCAGTATAATTAGTGAATATTTCTTTATGAAAAAATCTGCAAATTACCAAATATTTCACATATTTGGGGATAAGTTCCACAGAAAAATCTGTGGCTATGTGAAGCTGGAAATCTTCAAATAAGCGTGGATCGACTGTATTTCTGCCTCGGCTTCTGTTAACACTGAATTTAGTAGGGTGCATTATCATGAATGTAGAGCCTTTGGGAGATGGATGAACAGTTGAAGAGAAACTGAAACTGTTTAGTGTATAGCTCTCAGATGCCACTGCATCTTTTTCCAGTTTGTATGTTGGCTCTCAGATGCCACTGCATCTTTTTCCAGTTTGTATGTTGGCTCTCAGATGCCACTGCATCTTTTTCCAGTTTTGAAGCTCTTGCAGTTTTTAGTTCTTGGATTTAGGAAACAAAGACCCCCTACTGGGTTAGGTAATATTCACAAATTACTGTATTTTCATATAATTTTTTGTGACTAAATGCAACTTTTGTGATAAAACTATTAAAATACTCACATATAAGTTTTATGTTGTGTTTGAAGTAACAAAATAGGCAGTTCTAAGCATTTTTAGAGGGGTTTTAAGTATTCTCTGACTTTAGCTATTGGGGTGGGTGGTATCCATCCCCATGAATACGGGGGGTCCACTCTACACTGGTTCTCTGGCTGCACTAACCCACCATCCTCATTCAATGAGGTAATCAGCTAACTTGAACAGTAGGGAAGATTCGTTCCAAATGCTAATAATTTTCATGATGAAATTAAATATTTGGATACTTATCCTACTGTTAAAAGTGAAAACCTACCCAGCTTCCCCACTTCTTAGTGGGTGGTTATGAAGAATTCAGACAAGAACGTAAACATTCCAACGCCACCTGGTGGGGAATGGGTTATTCCAGAGACAGTCCTAGCTGGTTAGTTAAGCATTATTTTGTCTTGTTTTGAATGCAAGTTGCACCTAATGTCACGAAGATATAAGCGAAGTTTAACAGTAGGTAATTATCCAAATAACTTTGTCATAAAAGTTTTCATATTTTCTAAACCACATTGCACACTAATTGACTAATGCCATTCAATATATCATTAGGTTGTTTATTAAGGCCTGGAATTGAGTAATCCCCATAGAAATAATTTCAGATATTCTTCAATCACAAACAAGGGAAGCAGCATCGATTTCTGCTCAAGATGTTTAGAGCAAAAAGTGCTTCAGTACTTCAGCTTTTGAGAGCAGAGTCAAAGGTAGGTCTCATCATCCTATGTTTCAAATCCGTTGATTGGTGTTGAAGTGTCTCATAAACAGATTTTCTCCTGAAGGTCAATTTCCTATGGGGCCCTTCTTCTTCAGACAGGCAGAAATTGTATCAAAATGGAAGTGAAGCAGTTAGAGGGAATGGACCAGAGGGAATGAATGAAAAGCAAAGACAGGAAGGAGTAGGGCAAGAGCCAAAGGGATTTTGTACTTTTAGAAATACCTATTGTTCACTATGCTAGGGAAGCTGCTCTAAATTGTACTACTCAAGTACTATATTAATGAGTACTTGAGTATGTTTAGTGGTTAAAAAACTGCCTTAAAAATTCTAGAGATGGTTGTGATTATGGAATTAACCTAGAACAGGGTATCTGAAGTCCTTAACCTATATACATTTGTGCATTGCATTAAGACGAGCTTTACACTTACAGTGTATTCACTCATATTTTCTCTGTCAAAAATTTATTTTACAGAATTTGGACATTTCTCTCTCTCTCTCTCTCTCTCTCTCTCTCTCTCTCTCTCTCTCTCTCTCTCTCTCTCTCTCTCTCTCTCAGGTATTACTAATGGGGAATTTGGTGTCCTCTGAGTTCCCAGTTGCCCTTCCTGGTTTGCGTTTTAGTTATTATTTGGTTTTTTAGGACAACAAAAGAAATTTTAACAAATGAGTCTTAAGTTTTGAAGTAGGGTGCGACATGGTGTTTTATTTGCTTGGTATTTTGCTTCAGCAACGTGCTGTATGGAGCTGGAGAGGATCAGTGCACTATTTAGGACTGCCAAAAGAGTAGTCTACCTTCCCCAAAAGGCTTGCCTTTTCTTAGCATTGGATAATTGAGGTGAAAATAATATTAGATAAATTTAAATTCAACTATATGGGTAATGATGAAGGATTATATGCTACTATTCTATTCATTTATTTAGTCGTTGTGATTATTTTACCAGTCTGGTCTGTGAATCCTCTTTGAGATTTATTGATCAGTAATACAGTGGGGCATCGCTTATTCACGGATCAGTATTCACGGATCCAGTTAATCGCTGGTTTTTTCTTGGACCGTTTCTCATGTTACATCAACTGGTATGAATCGCTGCATCATGGTTTGTTGTGTTGCGTATGCGATGTTTTCGGTAGGCTAACCCTCGGCCGTGGTCCGATAACTACCAACATTCATTTAAAGACTCATATAATGATATTAACTGACAATAAAGGTAATAAAACCATTCTCACCTAATATATTATTGTCCTATCTTCGAAATAAATAGCCTATTCAAGGTTTATGTACGACGTTCATTGGTAGGCTAAGCGTAGTTGCAGTGCGATAACCACCAACGTACACAAACATTCACATTATGATATTAATTGACAATAAAGGTAATAAAACCATTCTTACCATATATATTATAGTCATATCTTCATAATAAATAGCCTATTCGAAGAATAATTCCACATCATTGCACTCAACTTGATCGTCGGAGTGGACCAGCCACAAAATGTAAGCATATACCTTTAGTACGAAAATGGTTATGTATACGGTTGCGTTCAAAGCGACATTTTTTGTTTTGATAAACTTTTAGAAATTGTTTAATAGTAGTGGTAGTGTAATTACAGTAGTAAAACAATAACATTAAGGCTAAAATTAATTCGAACTTCATTATTATTTTGGCAGTATTCGTATATAACTTCTCTGAACAATGAAGTCATACAAACGCTATTTGTCATAGATTATCGTAAGTATTGCTGTTTGTTATTGGCGACGAAGCGTAAACGAAATACATAAAAGCATTTTTACCTTATATATTATCGTCATATCTTCATAATAAAAAGGCTATTCGTGGAGTAATTCCATATCAGTGAAATCAATTTTAATCTATGCGAGGCCAGCCAGCTGACAAAATGTACGTACGTATATGAAAAATCAAATTATGGTAGCGTTCACAGCAAGATTATCTTTCGTTTTTAAATTTTTATAGTACTATTCATGCTACGTAGTAATAATAAGTTTGGGGAATACGTAACATTAATTTTCAATACAAAAATATCATCGTTATTTTGGTAGTGAATAATAGTTTAGAATTATCATACATACACTGCATTGTTATGGGTTTGTGCCAGTGATAAACAACCAAAATAACGTTCTCCTTTAACCTGTTAAGCGTCCTCCCCGGATTGAGCTCGATGCTGCAACGTACCGTCACGCTTTTTTTGTAATCAGCGATCATAGCACTGATGATAGTTTTTCAAAGTTAATATTGATTTTTATGTTTATTATTCTTACTGTAATTAAGTGTAGGAAAATTCTCTCTCTCTCTCTCTCTCTCTAAGTGTAGGAAATTCTCTCTCTCTCTCTCTCTCTCTCTCTCTCTCTCTCTCTCTCTCTCTCTCTCTCTCTCTCTCTCTCTCTCGGAGTCCAGTCACTCGGCAAAGAAAATTCATCTTCACTCCCGCTATTGGAAGAAAAGTTTGTATCATCACTGGAGGATTCAGAACTAGAGCTCTCATCATCAAATAGGTTATCAATATCAGACTCCTCATCTAGTATTTGAATGATCTCACCTGAAGAAATACGCCTCCTCTTTGGGACATTCATTGTGAAAGACGCGAAATCCAATTTGTCTCGATAAACGCCCGAAGCGTATTGAAAGAAAACCAACAGGGACAGGCAGTTTTTTAGCATAAGCGACCACCAGGAAAGAGTTGCCAGGCTGGAAATAAGTTCCCCGTGTGCTGAGAGTGTTACCAAATGATGTTCCTACACTTTCTATACGAGTAAACGTATTATTACGGGGCTGACGGCTTGACAAGCACAGTCAAAGTTTTGAACGTAATATCCCGTTGAAGGCGCTACCGAGTAGATCGCGGTAAACGTATTATTACGTGGGTGACGCTTAACAGGTTAAGTCAACGCGTTTAGGAAAAACATGACATAGAATCGACTTTGCGACTTCGTTCACTTTGATATTTTTAACGATACAATAACTATCATTTGTACTACTAAAAAACCACTTCACATAAGTAATTTTTCGTAAGTATGTTGTTGTTACAAAAGCTAGCTTATACATAAAAGGCTTTTATAATTTAAGTCACCATATACATATGTACCCAAACTCATTGTGGGGAAATTTACTACTGTTTCCTCGGATATTGAAATACTTTAGCATCATTCAAACACTTTAATAATATAAATGCATAAATACTAGGCTATACATATTTACATCGTATACAAATACTACATACAGTTATATACACATACTTTTATATACAAAGTTAACAGTTATATACACATACTTTTATATAACAAAATTAATCATATGAGTAGTGATCAGACGACAGCTGTGCACTGGACTACGTACGTACTACTTGGAAGATAAAACAAACAAAAATTTGTTGTTGTTCTTAGTCGCCGGGATAGATTAACATTTTTCCAGAGATTAAAGAGCTGAATTTGTTTTGGAAGGTATGTCAACCGCGTTAGTAAATAGATATCATCTTCTAAGGAATTTTTTTTTTTCTCTTCTTTTTGCGGAAGAATCTTCAAGCCATTTTGCATTCAAAGTAATGAGAAGGAATCATTATATTCTTCATGAAATCAGTAAAATACTTACACTAATAATAAAAAACTAAAACTACGTACTGTATGCAAAACACATACATCATCGTTAGCTTCGTCGTGTGTAAACGTTCATTCTAGAAATTACAGAGTAGTATAACTAACACCTGATTGGTTGGTTGGTAAGCCATGGAGATCTGTTATCCAATGACTGCCCTCTGCTTCTGTTCTATTTATAGACATACGCCATGGATGGCACTAGGTTTGAACGTTACCATGTTCGTGATTTTCTGACTGCTGACGGCAAAATTACTCAATAATTTTCTTTATATAATTATTCCTTCGTGAAAACAATAATATAATATCGCGGTTGACATACCTTCAAAACAAAATTCAGCTTTTTAATCTCTGGAAAATGTTAATCTATCCCGGCGACTAACAACAACAAAATTTTGTTCGTTTTATCTTCCAAGTAGTACGTACGTAGTCCAGTGCACAGCTGTCGTCTGATCACTATTCATATTATGTTAACTTTGTATATAAAAAGTATGTGTATATAACTGTATGTAGAAATATTTGTATACGATGTAAATATGTATAGCTAGTATTTATGCATTATATTATTAAAGTGTTGAATGATGCTAAAGTATTTCAATATCCGAGGAACAGTAGTACAATTTATCCCCAACAATGAGTTTGGGTGCATATGTATATCTAAGATGACTTAAATTATAAAGCCTTTTATGTATAAGCTAGCTTTTGCAACAACACATATCTTACGAAAATTACTTATGTGAAGATGGTTTTAGTAGTACAAATGCATAGTTATTGTATCGTTAAAAATATCAAAGTGAACGAAGTCGCAAAGTCGATTCTATGTCATGTTTTTAACTTTAACGTATAGTGGTATGAAAAACACCAGTGTGTCGTAGCGATGCGTCATCAATATAGTGGTATGAAAATACCACATGGTGTTGTAGCGATACGTAATCACAAAGTACAAATCCTTTTTCCCGGACCATCCTCAGAATTTTACGACTCTTCAACTTCAAGATCGATATGGTAAATATATTATATAGTCATACTTATTGTTAAAATTCACAAGTTGAACTGCAAAACATTATTATATTTGATTGTTATGTACATATATTTTTTGTGTTTTACGGAATGTTTGTTTTGAAAATAATACCTATTAGTGAACAAAATATGGTATTAATTGTCCCACTATTTTATTATAGGTGATCAATTAATTATCTCACATTCATTTAAACAGTATTATTATTAATAATTTATTTAAATAAACTGTAATTAATAAATAACAATAATGAAAAACATAAAGGGAAAAAATGTTTTTGCTGCAGTAGTGGTGTTTTGTTTGATTATGCATCTGACCTCACATTTCCGAAATCTGAAAAATTCCAAAAAACGAAACATCGGAATGTGTGTGTACTGCACACAAAACGCACACAATGTCTTACACATTTACTGCAAATTACAGTACGTACGTATTTATTCCTGAGAGAGAGAGAGAGAGAGAGAGAGAGAGAGAGAAGAGAGAGAGAGGAGAGAGAGACTAGAGAGAGAGAGAGAGAGAGAGAGAGAGAGAGAATGATTAAGGACTCCAAGGCGTGTTATTTTTACAATTATTTTATTATCTTGGGATTTTTTTTTTTAATCTTGAGATTTTCTATTCAATTCTCGAGATTAATAAGAAAATTACCGTAAATTGACTAGCAACAGCACACATCTGAATGACTCGGCCATAGCAGGCTAAACCACCAACCTTATGAACTTGCATGATACATGAGATACATGACAAAACACAAAACCACTGTTTATTGGTGAAAATTATGGGGTCGCACGATATGGGAGATTGCACGTTATTCGAGTATATACGGTATGTGATTTTTTTTAGCCTTTTATGGAACAAAATCTAGCAAGAAATTGCCATTCCCAGTTGGCAACACTTGGCCTACAAACGTTTGTTTGGTGTTGTTATGAAATGTGGTGTGCGGCGCGTTCTTTAAATTGTACCCATATAAACGAGTTAATTATGTGGCATCCAAAAGCCCTGATTCTTTTACTCTTATGGGAAAGACGCCTAAAGGTAGCAGATGAAGGTTTTTACGTGGAATATACTAGTATTAACGTGTGACGAAGGGAAGAGATGTTTCGCTGCATACTGTTGGTAGCATTATCGTTATTATATTACTGGATTGCACTGCAAAAATCGTCGCCATCTTTTATCAACATAGATTGTTGGTGAGTACCCATATGATTTTACATATTTTGATAGTTCTCTTACCACTCATCCTCTCTTTCCTTGTAAAAAAAAAAAAAAAAGAGGCCCACCATGCGTATGTAGGCTTCTAGCTGTAATCCCTAGGCTAGTAGGCTACATACCTATGTACAGTAGTACATATACTACATTTATTTTTTAAGGCTAATTTTGTACAATAACTTTAAAACTGTCTTGAATTTAGTTTTAGGTGATAGTTGAAAACATATTTGGTGTTTGAACTAAAGTAGGCAGTTATAAACATTGGAATAGTGGTCTTGGGTGGGTTAACTATTAAAGTAGGCAGTTCTAAGCAATTTTTGAGGGGGGTATCAGGATAACACTAGTATTTACTTATCACGGGGGGGTTCTAGGCCCTATCCCCCGTGGATAACGAGGCCCCACTGTAAATTATATCATGCCTGCAACCATAACAGGTCAGTTATGGGTAAGGATCAGTTGTAGAATAGACTTTTCAGGTCAGTTTATCCAGATTAAGGTTGTAAGCATAGTGGTACAATACAAAGTTGTTTTAAAGTCAAGTTTATATTATTGGTTTTTTGTGGATAATTTGTTTTTAAATGTTATTTAATTTCATCGTTTGACTGAAATCCACAGAATTGCCAGAAATTTGATGGATTTGGGTAGTTAGTGAGTTAGTGAATACTGCATGGGTTGCAAAGAAATAGTTTTATTTTTATTTGTTGCTGACAAGTACATACATTAGTGTATAAAGAAATACTCTCATCTTTTATTTGTTGCTGATTATCAAGAAACATTCATATCTTTTATTTTTTACTGATTAGTATATTCATTGGTTTTGAAAGAAATACTCTTTTGTTATTTGTTGCTGGTTGGTATTTATATTGGTTTTTAGAGAAATATTCTTATCTTTTAGCTGGCATCTGATCGTCTTTATGACATGAAGTGGGTAAAAGAGAACCCCAGTAAAGAGAGACCATACTGTGATGTGTGCCAGGTTCAGATCAACTACAATCCTGTTAGACATGAAAAATCACCAGAGCATAAGGTAAAGTCATCTAGTCTCATTATTTTAGCTAGCATTAAATACAAAATATATTTAATCATGTGCCTTTGGACTTTGTGATTTAGATCTTCTCTTTTAAAAATGTTGTTTATCTTGAGACATATTTAAATTGTTTTAATGTTTAGCATGGTTATCTTAATATGCAAATATTTAGGTATTTCAGTCTTCAGTTTCCAGAATGCCAGCATATATTTTGCTTGTTGTATAAATAATTTACATTATAATAATAATGATAACTAGCAAACTTGCCCATCTACGATGGGTGATAAAATACGGGCGCAGAAGTGAAAAATTTATATGTACTATTTGTTCAGCAATATTAAAATAAGGGCGATTTTTATACGTACCTATTACAGAACCTCTTTGTACACAATATTATCAGTTTGTCCACAACTTAATTTCAAGTTGGCAGAGTCAGTTGCTCTGCTCATTGCCACATACAGTTGGCCATGCGTGAACATGGGTGACAGCAGAAACACACCAACACGATCTAAAGTCTGGCCCTGCGACTTGTTTGCAGTGAATGAGAAGGCCACGTTGATGGGAAACTGGTTGTCCAAAGGCATCCGAGGAATCCGGGAGATGAACAGATGTTTGCCGGTGTGAGGGCCCGTTGCTATCACTGCTTCGATGATGTGGGAGTTTAGCTCTATAACGGTGTACCTCGTTCCGTTGCAATGTCCATTGGCAGGATCGAAATTCCGAAGCAACATTACCTGGCAGTACTTCTTCAACGTTATTTTGTGCACTGGCAGTCCCGATGGATTTAAGTTATTCAAATAATCTTGCGGATATTGATGATAATTTTCATCTATTGTGTCCGAGCTGAAATATTCGCGACTTTCTCTGGGGAAGTTGTACAGAAATTATGTATGAAAATTCATAAAGTAACTAAGTCTACGGGAATAAACAGCCTTGTTTCACGGCCAGAAACCGCTCCGTTTCAGGGAATCCCTTCTCACCCCCACCCCCTACAAAGGAGGGGGGTACATTGGATGAAACCCCATTACAAACCATCTTAGGGGTCCCCACCATAACCCTGCCAAGTTTCATGCCCATCTGACCAGCCGTTTGGCCGTGATTGAATGACAGACAGACACAGACAGACATTACGCCCATTACGTATAGTATGATAATAATAATAATAATAATAATTAATAATTAATAATGATAGTAATAATAATAATTAATAATAATAATAATAATTATAATACTTAGGAAGCAGACCCTCTCTCAAGCATACTTTATTAAAAGTAATGGCTACCTCAGCAGCGTTACACTTGAAGAGATTCTTCTCTATTTTGCGAAAAAGCCGCTATTCGCAAAATAGAGAAGAATCTCTTCAAGTGTAACGCTGCTGAAGTAGCCATTACTTTTAATAAAATAATTATAATAATAATGATTATTTTTTTTAGACCGCTGAGTCTTATATAGACTCTTCTCGGGCTAAACTGACTTTAGATATTAATATCCTGTACATTATGTTTTCAGATGGTTGTAAGTTATATCAACAAGAAGTGCTGTGACATTGAGTTCACTAACAGAAATAAATATGAAATTCATTTACTCTCTCTCAAGCATCTTAAGGTAATATAGTAGAAAAATTTTTTGTACTGTTGTTGCATATTTGTTGAATACAGTAGTTATGTAATGTGTAGTATCATTTAATCTTGTTTGCATTTTATGAAGGAAATTAGTTGTGACCAAATATTAAGTTCATGGAAGTGTGGACATTAAATCCAATGTTTAAATATGCTGAGCTTTGCAAATCAGGTTTAGTTAAGAAGAAATTGTATTGTTTGAACAGCTTGCCAGAGTTTTTGATGTGTTTATATTTTTCATGAATTGATATCAAGAGGCTTAGAGTTTTATTATAAATGTACTATAAATGAAGCTTGGTATTGAATCCAATGTTTGTTCATGAAACTTACCTGACAGATATATATATAGCTGTATTTTCCGAAGTCCGACAGAATTTAAAAATTCGCGGCACACGCAGTGGGCGGCCAGGTGGTAGTACCCATTCCCGCCGTGGGAGGCGGATATCAGGAACTATTCCCATTTTCTATTCATATTTTTTCTGTCGTCCGGTCGGTAAAACAACGTTTACAGACCTCCGCCTAGGATTTTGAAAACTTCATTAGCCGCTTAAGTATCCTAATTGTTATTTCGATTATTAACTTGGATTTGTGGCTAGGCATACGCTATCGTAAATTTTTTCATTGCATTTGATGTCTGAAGCTAGTTAGCCTAGTTTCAGACTTTGTTGTCTGCATGGTAAGGTGAGGCTACCGGAACTTTCGGTAGACACTCGCTTAGTATATATGACGTTTACATGTTTTCTTTGCATAAGTTCAATGTAATTAGTGTAAGGTGGTGACTGATTACGGAAGAAGGAGGATTCATGTACGAATTTTAGAGCGTAGAATCAGGAGTTTTCCTCCACAGTAAACAGAAGTTAGAAATAATGAACCTTCTAACCTCCTGTAGATTTTATTTTGCCTAACCCTGTGGTATGGCTTACGGGCTAGAAGAAGTGTCTGCTAGAGGATTACATCAAGTAATCTTAGACTAAAGTGCTCGCTCCATTCAGTGTTGTGAAGTGTAGTGACCCTTGTGTTGTGGAAGGGGGCGTCAGACGGCCCCATAATGCCTCTAGGCCTGGACCTCTGTCGGACTCCCAGGACTCAGGGAGAGGGCATGTCGAAAGCCGCAAGACCAGGGTTACGGGGGCTCCCCACCGATCTGGCGTCCCTTCGGCAGAACCTGTTGACGCTTCCCAGGCTGCTAAAGATCGTGCACGTGCACGAATCTTGAAGGATTGCTTCTCGTCCTCCGAGGCGTCCTCCCCGCGCAAGGGTTGGAGCTCTTGGAAGGACTCGCGCCCTCTAAGAAGCTTTAGAGAAGAGGACGCTTCACGTCCTCTCTCTCGTTAGGAGGGAACGTCAGATCGGCCCCATAACGCCTCTAGGCCTAGACCTCTGTCGGACTCCCAGGACTCAGGGAGAGGGCATGTCGAAAGCCGCAAGAGGGACGGGGACTCCCCACGATCTGGCGTCCCTTCGGCAGAAACCTGGTTGACGCTTCCCAGGCTGCTAAAGGATCGTGCACGTGCACGAATCTTGAAGGATTGCTTCTCGTCCTCCGAGGCGTCCTCCCCCCACACAGGGGTTGGAGTTCTCGGAAGGACTCGCGCCCCTAAAGAAGCTTAGAGAAGAGGACGCTTCACGTCCTCTCTCTCGTCACGAGAGGATGAAAAAGAGTAAAGAGACCACATTTTCCCCTTTTAGAGGAATGCACTGGCTCTTTTCCTAAGGGACATTTAAGGAGGCTCATCATCTTGCCAGAAGAGTGATTTGAGCCTCCTGCGAGAATGCTCATGTATATATCATTTATACATTATTAAGGAGGCTCATTCATCTTGCCAGAAGAGTGATTTGAGCCTCCTGCGAGTGACCGCTCATGTATACATCATGTATACATTATTAAGGAGGCTCATTCATCTTGCCAGAAGAGTGATTTGAGCCTCCTGCAAGAACGCTCATGTATATATCATTTATACATTATTAAGGAGGCTCATTCATCTTGCCAGAAGAGTGATTTGAGCCTCCTGCGAGTGAACGCTCATGAAGTTAGAGCTGTTTCAACCTCGCTAGCATTCCAAAAGAATTTGGTAATCAAGGACATTCTTGATTCCACCTTTTGGAGGAGCAACTCAGTATTCGTCTCCTCTCCTCATTGCGCTCCGTATACGTTATGTAACGTTCGCTTTACTTCGATAAAGCACACTGATAAGTTTGTTTGAACGGCCGGCAAGCTGCTTTGCACAGTCAAACAACTTATGTCTCTGGTCGGCATAAGAAGGGCAATTTAGACGTTAGGAAGCTTTTGGAGGTGCTCGACGTCCTATAAGTAGAGACATTCTCCAGGACGCTCGGCAAGCACCTTGCGGAAGACGAAAGCCATACGTCTTCCTTTAGTGTTCACACACTTCAGGAGCAGCGTGCGGCTCTCCATGGAGACTCGCATGAGGACGTCCCTTAAAAATATTCAATGTCATACGCAAAACGGTTCGTATAACATTGAGATGTTGGCAAGGTCGCTCGCCAGGACGCCTCTTGGCGGGGCAATTGCATGCATCAAGGCGCTCAACGAGTTCCTCTCTGAAACGTCGTTAGAAGACTTGGTGTTCTCTGCTCAGACACGCTCGTAGCTAAGCAGGACGTTTTGAGGACGCAGCAGGACGCTTTCCAGGACGCTAAGCAGGACGCTTTTGAGGACGCTCGGCAGGACGCTTTTCAGGACGCTCAGCAGGACGCTTTTGAGGACGCTCAGCAGGGCCAGGACGCTTCGGTGGAAGCTCGGCAGGACGCTTTGCGAGAGAAAAGACTGTTGAAGGCGTCTTATTTGCTGTTGAGGACATTTCTTTACAGAAATTTTTAAAAGGATTCGGAGTTAGCGGAGAGACATACCCGAATTTTTTCTTCTATCCCTCTTTCCTCTTCATCGATTTCTTTGAGAATCGGGAAGATTATATACTCGGATTCCTGGGTGACTTTCGGTCAATGTTAAAGGGTTTTCCACCCCTATTAGCAAAGTGCTAATAGTTTTGTCAAGTCAGGACGTTTTCCCCAGTTGTCATTTAAGTGGGGGACCCCTCATAATGGGGTAGTTCTCATTGACATAGATTTTAACGTTTTTATCGTTTAAGCGGATAACTCTTTAACAAAAATTTCGGAAGAGCTCTCATTCATTTTCAGAGGCTCATCCGGGGTTAAGAGAAAGACTTGTATTTGACTATCCAGGAAGTCTTTTGTCCAATATCATAAGAACATTGAACGGTCTTTTTCGATCCACGGTTCTCTCTTGATGATCTCTATTCGAATGTTACTCCCTTTTCTTGGAAAAGAGTCTTAGCAAAGAGTCAAGGAGTTCTTTTAAAAGTCTCGTTCATTAGAACGTGGACAGTCGTTTTCCTTTTCTTTCTCTCTTCCTCGTCGAGGAAAGATGTAGTAGAGAATTCGATGTTCAAATTACTACAATACTTAAGTAGTTTATCTGTGCGTCATTTTGCTAACGCATGGGTCGAGTCATATACGCATATCGTATTTACCTCTGCGGATAGAAGCCGAAAAGAAACTGTTGTTCTAATGTATTTATTTGACACTCCCTTCAACCTTCCAAGAGTTTTTCGGAGGAAGAACAACTCTTCAGGTATTGTTACGACAACACCAACTCAGCTTCTGTATTTAGCAAATTCTGTTTCGTTTGTTAAATAGGCCTGCTTGAGAGTTTCCTTTTGCTCGATATATCATACCTATTCCTTCGTAAAGGGAGTAGCTGGCAACTCAGGCAGTTAGTATTCTGTTCACCATTGAAGCTTTCCTTCGAGGAAGACTTCTCCTTCACTCTCTTTGATAGAGATCGAAAGTGGTCGATCTCCAATACTTATATTGTTTTCTTGAAGGAAAGAATTTAGGATGGAGATCGTTGTTCAGAATCCTATAAATATACTACGTATATTAACTCGCGACATGATTCTACTAAACAGTTGAATGGTCGAGGGGTAGGCGCATATCCATAGTTTTTCTACGGATTGCGACTTAGATGAGAAGTATTCTAATTGAACTGCAACTCGGGGTTGCCTGCAACCTCCCAGGAGTTTGTTTCAATTTTATATTCTTATGGTTTTGTCACGACAACACCATTTCAACTTTTATATTTACCGAAATTCGTTTCGCCTAAATATAATTGCCCTTTGTGGAATATGGATTACCTGGCAACTCAGGATGACGAGTCAGCGGGAGCTCAGGCTCTGCTACTGCGTATTGAACTGCCTGTGCCTGATAGCCGCTCAGTATCAGCTGGGCCTCCGAGATGCACGGTTGTTTATGTCTCTCTCTCTCCCCTGCTTTGATTGACTACCGAACCTATCTCTGCCCAACAATCTTGGACTTAGGTCTCTGATTAAAGGGGATTCTCGCAATTATGAAGGACCATCTACTGCTGTGACGATAGATTCCATCGCCTTCGATATTGTGAGAATTTTCAACAGAGATATCTTAGACTTATTCGTTTTACTGTTTACCGCACGGTAACAGAAGTCTGTACAAGTCTCCCGCTGCATCGCACTGATAATGCGAATGATTTTGCAGACATCTGAGTTTGTCTTTGAAATATCTCATATTCGTAGGTGTACAATTGTTCATTGTTCATCCCGAATTAACAGATATGTCATAAAGACATCGCCTACTCTCCGACCTGACAGCTCTACTTCCAAAATGTTCAGCCCATGAGAAGCAGTTTCTTCAGGCGGCTTTCCCCTGTGTTTTCATTACTGAAGAACGCCCCGCTTTCATTGCAAAACTACGACTTCTCACCGGACAGCAATGAAAATAGCGGTTAGCGTTTTCAGTCATTTGTAAGCACAGGTTCAGAATCTTGAGAATCCTTCTCTCGATTCGTCTGTGAAGACGTAGGTTGCATTCAATATCTACCTTCGTCTTCAACGGTACATACCGATAAGATCTTCAAGAGATGGCAGTCTCTTGGCCAAGGCAAAGCAGTGCTGCCTATTTTCAGTGTTCAATCGGAGGAGGCCGTTTCTGGAGTAAGTGAAGGGAAATGACTATTCCTCCAACTCGACCTTTGTGAACTTCCTTATGGTTCTATCTTTCCGTCTGAAGTATGAGTAAGCTAGAAGTCCTAACTATTGTAGAATATGCAAATTGTTGTTGACGGCCTCTAGGCTCAGAGATTCGGTTCTGTCAAACAACAAAGCTTCACGATCTTTGAGGTCTGTGGAGATTTTGAAATTCTCTGGATCAAAGGTTCCGGCATGGAACTTAGACGTAGTCTGAGTTTCTGATGCCAAAAGCATTTCGAACCTATCCTTTCTGCGAACTTAATACACGTGACCAGACAAAGGCTAATATTCTAACCGCTCTAGCCACGGCAAAGAGGGTTAGTGATTGGTTTTAGCCATCATCAGAGGTTTTGGCTTTAAAGGACATAATGCGGTCTGTCCTCTAAGCCTTCCGTTCTTGATAAGAACGAAAACCTGTCTAACCCTTGACCCGAAGGCTTGGAGACCAAGGGTATGGCACAATTTATTGGACAAGGGCATTAGAGTCCTGTGCCCTGTAGGCTCTCTCTCAAGTTTTATCCTGATAAAACTATAGAAAGTCAAGGTCAACGGACAATCTGCGGTGCTCCGTAAAAAGACCAGACTGGTTCATGTCCAAGAACACCCTGGCATTATTAGCCAAGGAGTTCTTTTAAGAGGTCTCATTCATTATGTTGGCATAAAGATTTGAGATTTTTTCTTAATATGAATGCTCAAGAAGTGAGGGCGCGGCCTCGGAAGCATTTCAACAGAACATGACACTCAGTAACATCCTGAGTGCCACGCTTTAGCGAAGCAACTCTGTGTTCGCTTCACACTCCCGACAATCTGCGGTGTTCTGTAAAAGACCAGACTGGTTCATGTCCAAGAACACCCTGGCATTATAGCCAAGGAGTTCTTTTAAGAGGTCTCATTCATTATGTTTGCATAAAGATTTGAGATTTTTTCTTAATATGAATGCTCAAGAGGTGAGGGCGCGGCCTCGGAAGCATTTCAACAGAGCATGACACTCAGTAACATCCTGAGTGACAGCTTTAGCGAAGCAACTCTGTGTTCGCTTCACACTCCCGACGGGATGTGAAGACGACATTTGAGATCTGTAAGTCGCTAGGACCATACATTTCCGTAGATATATTATTGGGGGCAGGAAGCAACACGAATCCTATCTATAGAAAAGGGGATAGGTGTGCTTTTAACTTTGAAGGGTTGGTCGCTTGAGGCGCGTTCCTTTTCTTTAGCCTAGAAGTTATGGAACTAACTTTGATAGGTTAGGTCAGGTGGTGGTTTTAGCTTCGGTGCCCTCAGAAGTATGGTCATATGTCTAGTCACATTGTGGTCACGTCCCGTTGACAGATCATCTAGAGCGCACCAGCATTTACAGGTCTCTACCTAGCTGGCAACTCTAGTAACGCAGAAGCAGACTTTGGTGACAGTAATCACGAAGTCGGCTATGCTAACAGGTGAGGAACCAAGATGTATATCATCTACTTATTTTAGTTTCCCAAAAAATCCTATTCTGTCTCTTCCCACCATCCGAAGGTGGGATTCAGCTATATATATATCTGTCAAGGTAAGTTCATGAACAAAATGTTATTGTTATAATACAATTAAGTTTGTTCATACTTACCTGGCAGATATATATAATTAAAGTGCCCACCCACCTCCCTCAGGAGACAGTGGCACTGATAAAATATGAATAGAAAATGGGAAATAGTTCCTGATATCCGCCTCCCACGGCGGGAATGGGTACTACCACCTGCCGCCCCACTGCGTGTGCCGCGAATTTTTAAATTCTGTCGGACTTCGGAAAATACAGCTATATATATATCTGCCAGGTAAGTATGAACAAACTTAATTGTATTATAACAATAACATTTTTTCTTATGACAGAATGTTTATGAAAAGAAGCAAAAGAGTATCTTGGATAAGGGCGAAGAGAGACTTACAATGAAGAAGGCTATAGGTGAGCACTTTATTTAGATTTGCCTACATTTAAATTGTGGTAATGATTTTTATAGTTGAATAAGTAGCTCATTAGTGTGGAGGACAAGCATTTTGATTACAGATAAGAATTTCTTGCCAAATTTTAGATTTTTGTTCATAGTAGTTGTGTTGGGAGGGGGCCTTACTGCTGCGTTAGTGACAAGTGGCACTTTAGTATTTTCAATCCCCATCTTAATTTTATTGAGTTCCTAATGGCAAACCTTTCTTCAATACTGTATAATTTATCCAAGATAAATATATGGATAAGAATTAGATCAGTATGATCAGTAGCAAATACAACTCTGCCTAGTCATCGTCAGTGCAGATAAGAATAAGATCAATAGGATCAGAAGCAAATAGAACTACATATGCTTAGTCGTCGTCATAAACATTATCACATCAACTTATCAGTTTTAATGTCCTCAGTTACGGGGGGTGGGGGTTCTGTTTCAGTAGCAGCATGCCAAAGTTGGAAAATGTAACTTGGAACATCAGTGCTGATGGTGCTTACGGTGGTGTAATTCCAGTTACAGCACGTAACTTTAGTTTACAGTGCCGTAATTTCAGAACATCGGATGTAAATCAGAACTGATTTTGGTTGTAGCAGGGATACAGCATTGGGGGTTTGGGTTGGGTGTGATTTGGTGGAAACATTTACCAAGAAATGATTTATGATTTTCATTTGAGCTGTATTCATGTTCACTTACTATATCGTATATGTATCAAGATGCAAACTGTACCTAAATAAATAATTGCAGTATTGATCATGATAATTAAAGTCGTTATATATAATATAGGAAGTAATTCACATGCAGTATATGGATTTATACATACATGTGAGGGAATAATATGAAATATATTCATAAATTAATTAGGTAATCCAGCTGAGCATTGAAGTTTATTGAAGTTCTAGTAGTCATTTGGATACATATTCAAATTTATTAATTAGTATTTATCATCCATGTTAGAAATTTATTGTTAATCAGTTTATTAACAAATAATTGGCAATGTAAACAAAATCACTTTTTAAACAAATAAAACTAGATGAGTTTATATATCTGTGCTTTTAAAGGTAAGTGCTCTCAGAGTATTTGATTACTGAATTCCTTTTTTTTTCTCCCTCCTAGATATTTACAAGCAGTGTGACCAGGATCTGAAAGAACTGAAAGAAAAATATCCTGATCTTGATCTCAACAAAGAGCTACCTCCTTTTGACAATACACCTATTGGTGAGTTTAGTTTAATGGAATTGATATCTTGCATTTAGGATGCATTTTAGTTACTGGCCAGAGACTCAACATTTTTATGTTAATTTTTCTTTTTTATTATCAGCTGATACAACTACTTTTAAACAAATTATTGGCGAATGAAACTGGAAAGTACAGAAAAGCAAATTACAGTACTACCATACTTTCAGAATGATCAATGCACATATTTTGTTTTTGTTGAACGGTTTGAATATGCTGGAGAATATTAGGCCCTTGGTAATGTGGTAATGCAGGTAGTAAGGTTAATCTGTTTATTAATGAGTTTAACAATACAGGTACACTAACTCAAAAATATATAGCAATACTCTTTTAATAGTTTTGGTCCATCAAATAATGACTTTTGTTATACAAATTAAAAGAATGAAATAAATATTATTACTAATGATACAGATAGTATTATATATAAGAATGACAGTAAAAAATTCTATGAGGAATAAATATGTATGAAATGTTTTGAAAGATTCACTGTAGATCACGTGGAAGAAGAATGAAGGAGGAAACTAAAGCATGAACCCCAAAATTAAGCATGATTACTGACACAATATTTAATTAACTTTTTTAAATTACATAAATTTATATTCCAGATTGGTTGTTAAAAATATTAAAAAAAAAATTATATAAGTCAGTTACCCAGTAATTACTTAGCTAACAATTTCTTGCCTTGGCAGCTTGAAGATTAAAAAATTCGTGGGTAATGCTTCACAGATTTAGTGCAGGCGACAGGTCCTGTCCACCAACACAAATACCAAGAACTACTTGCAGACCACTTCATTCTATTTCTGCTGATGTTGGGGTAATTCTTTTTCTGTTGATGTTCGGGTATAAAAGCGCCTTATTGGCGTGGTTGGTATGGTTTTTGCCTGTCACCTCGGTGGCTGCGAGTTCGATGTTCGGGTATATAATACCGATTGGTAATGGCAGCTGTGTTCTTAAATTCGCCTGTTGGTGAAGAATTATTGCAGATTTCGGGTAGCCTTCAAGCTTTCAGCCTTTAAGCTCTTAGTCCTTAGGACACTATATTATTTTGTTATTAATGGTCTGATTAGAGTTTTTCATATTTTGATACGGTAGCAAATTTACATTTATACAGTAATACCCCGAACTTACGGGAGGTTAGGTTCCAGACCCCTTTGCACAAGGGGAATTTTTGTGTAAGTTGAGTGCGATCTGTAAAAATGTTAATAAATGCCTACTTTTAGAGTTTGAACACTAAATATGATCCTAATCATCTTCTTTCCTTACATTAAGGGGTTGGTTGCCTGATGTGCCTTCTCCACTGCCTTCTATCTAAGGCGTCATCCTCTACCAAACCTCTTTTCTCCATATCTTCCTTCACTTAATCTCGCCATCTAATTCTCTGTCTCCCTCTTGATCTTCATCCTCTAACAGGTTCCTCCCAAGCCCTCCTCACTCTCTCATCATCCATCCTTAACACATGCCCATACCATCTCAATTGTGACTCTCTTATCACTGTAATCTTTACTAAGCCTGGCCTTGTTATTTCATCATTTCCCAATCTCTCAAGCAGCGATATTCCCATAATCAACCACAGTATTCTCATCTCTGTTCATTCAAGCTTTATTTCTTCTTTTCTTCTTAGAGCCCATGTTTCTGCTCCATACATTAACACTGGTCTTATCACTGTGTTATATATCTTGACTTTTAGCTTGATTGGCATTTTCTTATCACATACCACTCCAGCTACCTCTCTCTCCACTTCCCTCATGCAGCTGTTATCCTACTGTCAACTTCAGCCTCATATCCTCCCTCTTGGCTTAAAGTAGATCCTAAGTATATATTTAAACTTTTCTGCCTGTTTTATAATCGAGCCTCTTCTTTCTTGTATTACTATTCTGTCTCTATCTTCCCTACGGCTCAGCAAAACCTGTTTTATCTACCTTTAAGCCACCCCTCTCTAAAGACTCCTGCCACTCTCCAACTCTTCTCTGTAGGTCCTCCTCATTTTCACCAGTAATCACCAGATCATCGGTGTACAGTAACTCCCATAGCTCTTCATTCCTGATCTCTTCACTCAATACATCCATGACCAGCACAAACAAAAATGGGTTTAATGTTGACCCTGACCCTTGGTGTCATTGAAACTCTTAACTTCAAAGTTTTCTGTTTCCCCAACTGCTGTTATCACTTTTGTGGTTGTTCTTTTATATATCATGTCGACCAGCCCAACCAACTTTTCTGAGACTTTCCTTTTCCTTTAACACCAAAACATCACTTCTCTTGGGATTCTATAGTATGCCTCTTTTCCTGTAGTTGTCTCACTATGAAGATGACAAACACCGTCCCTCTTCCTGTCATGAATCCATACTGCTGTTTCCCGATCTTTACAATCTCTCGTCCAGTATTCTCTAAAACTTTCAATCCATGCTCTGTTAGTTTAATTCCCCTGTAGTTACCACAATCCATGACATCTCCCTTCTGTTTTTATAAATACTAGCAAACTTACCCATCTACGATGGGTGATAAAATACGGGTGCAGAAGTGAAAAATTTATATGTATTATTTGTTCAGCAATATTAAAATAAGGGTGATTTTTATACATAACTACTACAGAACCTCTTTGTACACAATATTATCAGTTTGTCCACAACTTAATTTCAAGTTGGCAGAGTCAGTTGCTCTGCTCATCGCCACATACAGTTGGCCATGCGTGAACATGGGTGACAGCATAAACACACCAACACGATCCAAAGTCTGGCCCTGTGACTTGTTTGCAGTGAATGAGAAGGCCAGGTTGATGGGAAACTGCCTGCTCTGTAACTGGAACGGAAACTGGTTGTCCGAAGGCTTCAGAGGAATCCGGGGGATGAACAGACGTTTGCCGGTGTGAGGGCCCATTGCTATCACTGCTTCGATGACGTGGGAGTTTAGCTCCATAACGGTGTACCTCGTTCCTTTGCAATGTCCATTGGCAGGATCGAAATTCCGAAGCAACATAACCGGGCAGTACTTCTTCAACGTTATTTTGTGCACTGGCAGTCCCAATGGATTTAAGTTATTAAAAAAATCTTGCGGATATTGATGATAATTTTCATCTTCTATTGTGTCCGAGCTGAAATATTCGCGACTTTCTCCGGGGAAGTTGTACAGAAATTATGCATGAAAATTCGTAAAGTAACTAAGTCTACGGGAATAACCAGCCTTGTTTCACGGCCAGAAACCGCTCCGTTTCAGGGAATCCCTTCTCACCCCCACCCCCTACAAAGGAGGGGGGTACATTGGATGAAACCCCATTACAAACCATCTTAGGGGTCCCCACCATATCCCTGTCAAGTTTCATGCCCATCTGACCAGCCATTTGGCCGTGATTGAATGACAGACAGACAGACAGACATTACGCCCATTATAGTATAATTATTATTATTATAGCAAACTTATCCATCTACGATGGGTGATAAAATACGGGTGCAGAAGTGAAAAATTTATATGTACTATTTGTTCAGCAATATTAAAATAAGGGCTATTTTTATACATACCTACTACAGAACCTCTTTGTACACAATATTATCAGTTTGTCCACAACTTAATTTCAAGTTGGCAGAGTCAGTTGCTCTGCTCATCGCCACATACGGTTGGCCATGCATGAACATGGGTGACGGCAGAAACACACCAACACGGTCCAAAGTCTGGCGCCCTGTGACTTGTTTGCAGTGAATGAGAAGGCCAGGTTGATGGGAAACTGCCTACGCCGTAACTGAAACGGAAACTGGTTGTCCGAAGGCTTCAGAGGAATCCGGGGGATGAACAGATGTTTGCCGGTGTGAGGGCCCGTTGCTATCACTGCTTCGATGACGTGGGAATTTAGCTCCATAACGGTGTACCTCGTTCCGTTGCAATGTCCATTGGCAGGATCGAAATTCCGAAGCAACATTACCTGGCAGTACTTCTTCAACGTTATTTTGTGCACTGGCAGTCCCGATGGATTTAAGTTATTCAAAAAATCTTGCGGATATTGATGATAATTTTCATCTTCTATTGTGTCTGAGCTGAAATATTCGCTTCTTTCTCCGTGGAAGTTGTACAGAAATTATGTATGAAAATTTGTAAAGTAACTTAAGTTTACAGGAATAACCAGCCTCGTTTCACGGCCAGAAACCGCTCCGTTTCAGGGAATCCCTTCTCAACCCCACCCCCTACAAAGGAGGGGGGGTAGGTTGGATGAAACCCCATTACAAACCATCTTAGGGGTCCCCACCATAACCTTGCCAAATTTCATGCCCATCTGACTAGCCGTTTGGCCGTGATTGAATGACAGACAGACAGACATTATGCCCATTATAGTATGATATAGTATGATATACCATTAGACTCTCCCAGTCCCTTGGCATTTCTTCTGCTTTACATATAGCTTTTATAGATCCAGTATCTATTTCTCCCCCTCTGTGCCTAGTAATTTGATCATTTCAACTTGGAACCCCAATGTACCTGGTGATTTACCATTCTTCATTTTCCTTAATGCTCTCTTCACTTCTGTATCCTGTATCTCCATCACTGGTTCCTCCACCCTCTGTGCTTCCTCTGTCTCCTCTCTCTCATTTTCAGTATTTAAAAGTTGTTCAACATGCTCTTGCCATCTCTTCTTAATGTCTTCATCCCTATGCAATATATTTCCATCACTATCCTTGATGACACCAAATTATCCTTATCCTGTCTGTGCCTTTTCCTCAAGTTTGAAATCTTATAGATATCCTTTTCTCTTTTTCTTGTTCCTAGTCTTTCATTCAACTGCTCTGCTGCCCTTCCAATAGCCATACCTACCCTCCTTACCTCTTTCCTCTTCTCTGTACCTTACTTCTGCACCCTGTGTATGCCTTACTTTCCAGTCCTTAAATGCTTTTGATTTTCTTTTAATTGATTCTTGCACCTCTCCATTCCACCACCACTTTTCTCCTCTCGACACTCCATATCCGCTGGTTGTTCCCACCAGTTCCTCTGCTTCCCCCACACATATTTATCTCATGTCTGCCCAGATATTTTCCACTGTTTTGCCCTGTCTAAATTCTACCTTCCCCCTTTCCAGACTTCTCTCTCAAATAGTCCTCCTAAATTGATCCCCCTTTTCTCCTTTAAGGTCCCAAATCTTAATTCTAGATCCTCTCTTTCTCTTCTTTGGTTTCCTACCTCTCATTTTAAAATGCATCACTATCAACCTATGCTGTTTAACACATGCTTCTCCCAAGATCACTTTACAGTTTGTGGCATTGCTTTTGTCAGCTCCTCTAACCAGAATGTAATCTATAACCCTAATCATGCACCCTAAGTATTAAATTAACTTTTAATACTATTAAAGTTACTTTAATTTCATTGAAAAGTTAGAGTAATACATTACCCCCCCAAAAATAAATAGTCAGTAAAAATATAGGAGTATGTGAAGATTACATACTACAACATATTTCTTCTCTCCCCCTTCTGACCAGCTTAATACATTAACCTTAAAAAAATAAATAAATGGTTGGTAAAAATATACGAGTATGTAAAGATTACTGACAACATATTTCTCTCTTCTCTCCCCCTTCTGACCGACTGATCTATTTTTAGCAGTCTTCTCAATCACTTTTAAGAAATTCTTTATTCTGTCTCTCTTTGTTCTGAAATCCTTTTCATGAACAAACAGTGCTTTTTATTTGGACTAATACTTTTCTTCCTATGTGTGCTGTTGCTATGAGCACACTCTTCTGCATGAGTCCTAGAGCTACTTCGGCATCTAGTTTTTCCAGGTTCCTTTTCAGGGATCTTGGGATTGTGCCTAGTGTTCTTATGATTATGGGTACAATTTCCACTGGCATATCCCATATCCTTATTTCTATTTTCAGGTCTTGATACTAATCTATCTTTTCTCTCTATTTCTCTTCTACTCTCATGTCATAGTATTGTAACATCAATGAGCGATACTTTCTTGATTTTGTCAAACAATGTCGTCTGGTCTATTGGCACGTATCACCACATCTGTTGTAATACCATAGTCCCAGAGGATCTTTGCTTGATCATTTTTTTATCATTCATTCTTAGGTTGGTGTACGTACCACTTATTACTGCAAGGTAGCGGATTTTTCCTGCAACTTGCTCCAGTGGAGGGCTTTTGCTACTGAATCTTGCCTCTTTTTGTACTGGTTCCGTGCAAGTGCTGGACATTCGCTTGCTATGTGGTTTATGGTCTTTGTTTTCATATTACACTTCGTGCCATATGGGTGAGATTTTATTCCCATCTATAGTTCTTTGGACACATCTGGTTCTATAGGGCCTGGTCTTGTGCTGCAGTTACCATTTCTTTTGTTTCCTTCTCAAGTTCTCCCCTCCAGCCATTGCCATGTTACATCGGTGGCCAGGCCTTTAGTCTGTCATGTACTGTCTGTGCATTGGATTGTTGTGCCGTTCCTCAGTTTTGTTTGTCATTCTCCTGTTTCTGTATATTAGGTCTTTGTCTACTCTTATCATCCTTCCCATGCACTCCTTAGCTACTTGTCTTCACTGGCTTTCAGACATTGCCCAGTGCTCTGTTCTTGATGTTGACGTAGTCCATCTATGCTTAGTAGTTCCTATCCTCCTCCTTCATGTTTATGTATAGTCTGTCTTGTATTTGTTTATTGGGTGTGTAGTGGCTTGTGTATTGTCATGTGTTTCCCTAGTTTCGGTCTATGCTGCAGAATTCAGCCCTCATCTACTCCACTACTCCTGCGCTGTATCTGATTACTGGTACTGCCCGTGTGTTTATGGCTTTCATCGTATTTCCGTCGTTGAGTTTCGACTTGAGTATTTCCCTAAGTCTTTGCATATATTTTTTCCTGATCGTGTCCTTTCATCTTTTGGTGTTTTATATCCTCTCCTTCTATTATTCCCAGGTATTTGTATCCTGTCCCATTTTTGTTTTTGATGCTATTCCCATCTGGTAGCTTTATTGCTTCAATCCTGGTTACTTTGCCTTTTTGTATGTTGAAACAAGGTACATTTTCTATTCAGGCTCATTCTGATGTCCCCAGATACAATTCTTACAGTCTGGATTAAGGCATTTGCGTATTTCCTTGATGCTCTTACCACATAGCTTGATGTTGTCCATGAACATCAAATGGTTAATTCTGTTGCCTCCTTTCTTGAGTTGGTACCCAGCATCCATATTCTGTAGTACACTTTGTCATGGGAATCAAGGCTACTGAGAAGAGTAGTGGGGACAGTGAGGTCTCCTTGAAAGATCCCTCTCCTGATGTTAACCTCTCCTAGTCTTATCCCAGAGCTTGTAAGTACTGTATTCCAGTTGCACAATTATATTTTGAGGACGCTGATGCGTTTTCCTCTGCCCCATATATTTTCAAACATTCTATAAGCTATGTTTGTGTATACATGTCAAAGGCTTTCTTGTAGTCAATCCATGCTATACTTAGGTTGGTTTTCCTTCTATTACTATTCTTCATTACCATTTTGTCTACCAGGAGCTTGTCTTTTGTGCCCTTACACTTCCTTATGCGGTCTTTTTGTTGGCATGGGATGGTGTTTGTATCGTCTAGGTAGTTCCATGGCCTTTTACTGGTTATACCTGTTAGTAACTTCCACATTACTGTTAGGTAGGTGATAGGCCTGTAGTTGCTTGCTATACGTATTTCCCTTGTTCTTGTCATTTTGTACCAAGGATGTTCTCCTTGTTGTCATCCATTTGGGCGCATGGTGGTTTGTGATAAAATGCGGAAGGTTGTTTTGCTATTCATGGGTGTAGGATCTTGAAGTTTTTGAGCCGTGGACTTCATTGGAAACCTGGGGCTTTCCAGTGGGCATTTCTTTTTTGGTGTCTGATTGTGTCTGTTGTGATCTCGGTGAAAATCTTGTTTTATTCTCCCCATTTCCTTCTGCCTTGACTTCCTGGAGCCATGTTGCGTGTTTATTGTGTAATACGTACTGGATGCTTTTCCATGTGGGTTTCCCAGAATCTCTTTATCGGTTCAGCTTCAGGAATTTTGTGGTGGTTGTCTTCCCCTCTTAGTTGTCTGTATAGTTTTTTCTGGTTGGTTCCAAAGAGTTGGTTGGTTCTGTTGGTATCTTTTATTCCTGTTCATGTACTGTTGGATCTTGTGTTCTTTGGCTTTAAGGGAGCTGGCCAGAACCCTTATATATGGGGGTATAGGGCGAAAAATGAAAAGTCATGAAAAAATTCATGGAGCTTCATATGGCAATTGAGAATACGTATACGAAATATTTCGTAAAAATTCCTCTTACTTTTGTAGTTACAGGGTAATTAGTAAACGTAACTCAATAAGCCAAAAACATTGATCTGTTCAAGAAAATGGAATATTTCTTCTGTTATCGAAAATTTTGATAATTATTGTCAAAGAAATATTGAGCAATGGCATCTGTAGAGATTCCATGAGTCGCAGAAGGGAAGTCAGTCAGCTACCACTGTTCAACCACGATTCAGTGTGAGCACAACCCTCAAGTAGTCGACACGTTCGAGTTTCACTTCTGACATTCGCTTGCTTTTACATATGTTTATCTTTGTTTCAGCAAGAATTTCATCGTGCCAATGAGGAAAAGACAAGCAAAACATCTCGCTAAACATACAGATGAAGAAAATTTGCTCTAATATGATTACAGAATATCATAATATACGCGATATTAGCATAGTTAGTGAAGATAGAGAGGGAGGGTTGCATAGTAAGTAAACGCCCCTGTCTTTGCCTGACGCACACGTCACACTGTGCCTCAGGCTACGATCTTTGAGCAAAGGGATCTTCATTTATGATAAATAACATAGTCTTGGTTTATTAATACCCAAAAAGGAATATGAAATTCATAATAATCATGATTTATGAAGATTGTCTTTGTAAAAAGAGAGTACCCCTTCGAGTTTCACCTCTGACATTCTCTTGCATTTACGTTTGTTTATCTGTTTCGGCAAGAATTTCATCATGCCAAAGAGGAAAATACAAGGAAAACATCTTGCTAACATATTGAAGAAGAAAATTCGTGCAATAACGCCGAGTTAGTGAAGGTGAGAGAGAGAGTTGCGTAGGAAGGAGTGCCCCATCTTGCCTGACGCAGTGCCCAGGCTACGATATATGAGCAAAGGGATCATCATTTGATGATTAAATTATGATAAATAACGTAGTTTTGGTTTATTAATACACAAAAAAGAAATATACATTCATAATAATCGTTATTTATTAATGTTGTCTTTATAAAAATACGAAGGAAAACTTTGAACGCCCGTATCTCAAAACTATACTTATTTGATCTCAAAGTCTATCTTCTCACTTAGTTTTAAAACGCTATAACACTGAATATGGTATTTAAGTCAGAAAGACATTATAGAACAATCAAATCAAGCCCTTTTTTCCAATTTTTGTTTCGTCTTTTTTTTATACATTTTTTCCCTGATTTATAGGGTTTATTTTTTTTACCATAACGAAAAATTCATATCTAGCAAAAAATGACTTTTAGAAAAAAAACTCCTCATTTGATTGGAGGTCTACATCAGGTCTGTATATGGTAGTAATCCCAGGTTCTTATAAATATCAAGGGAGGAGATAGAGGTGGTTATTTTCGGGATAAATCGCCCCTGGCGTCACAAAACCGAAGGTCAGAGGCAAAAATAATATGCGGTTTGGAGTGTCCCAAGTCACCTTATTAAGTGGTATGAATATCAAAGTTCTGTCCTTAAAAAATGGCATTAGCCGGCCAGCCCCTTTAAGTCTCTGTTTTATATCTTTTGTGTTATTTAGTCCCTTCTCCTGTAACTTTGTATTTCTCGTTCAGTTCCTCCCTTGTTTTCTTACCTTCTTTTAGCTTCTTTTCTGCATCTCTTTTCAGTTTAATCAAGTCAGATCTTCATCACCATGGTTTCTTTTTCCAGGTGCCTTTTCCAAGGTGGCTAATGTTTTGATTTCATTTGTTTGGGTGATGGTGTGTTAGTGTGTATCCCCCATTGTAGTTTCAATACTGATCTTGTTCCTGCATATGCTAGGTTACAGTCACCTCTCAATTAACACATGTTTATTTAACGCATTTTTGATTTAACATGAGCTAGAAAGTATTTGAAAATGTTTAAAAAACAAAAAATGCAAAAATTAACGCGAATTGGTGCCTGAGCGTTGTTTTCAAATCACCGCGCATCAGCATCACAGACCAAACTGAATCAATTTTGCAAGAAAAACCCAAGACCACAGTAGAAAAAAAAAAAACAAGAAAAAGAATCAGAAGAATTAGAAGATAATGACGGGTGAGGAGGGAAAGCCAAGGCACAGGGTGGCGTGCGCTGTAGACAACAGCTGTCGACATAAACAAAGACATGTTACAGTGCACTGTATATATTTTTTAATAAAGCAAAAGACCTTGTTGTACTGGATTTTATTATAGAGCGAAAGACTTTGTTTATTTGTTTATTTATTAATAAGGCGAAAGATTTTGTCTGTTTATCTTTTTTGTCTGACTTACATGGTATTATTATATTAATAATGCAGTACAGAGTTCCCCAAGTCCAGGAAACGTAACCCCCTTATTACTGATATTTATATGGGAAAAATATGTTTAAATAACGACTTTTTAATTGACGTGCGCTCTCCCCAGGAACGTACCCTTGCATTAATGAGAAGTGACTGTATTTGTTTCTTTGATACTGGAGGTGTGTATTAGTCTCATCATTTCATTGACTCGCTCGTTTTCTCGTCCCCTTAGTTAATTGTGTTGTAGGCTTTCATGGAGGGGATCTTTGTTCTTTTTGTATCTGGCTTCATCCATTGTCTGATCTTTCCATCCATTCCGTCCTCTCTGTTACTTACTTCCATGTTTCTTCATGTGTCGTTATTTGGGAGCTCATCATTCCTGTCGTCTTCTGCGGTATTGTCACTTAGTTCGTTGTTGGGTCTATTATTATTATTATTATTATTGTATTTAGGTAGAAGTCCCTCTTTCAAGCATGTCTATTGAAGTGAGATTGCTGCTTCAGCTGCATTTATTGTTTAGAAGTTCTTTTTCTTATTCTTCTTATTACGGCCTTTTCAGTACTATTTGGAGGTGGGTTGAATAATGCACCTATTGGAAACATGAAAAGTCAAGATAAACTAAATTTACGAAATATATAGATAATGGAATCTGGTGTTACAATGTCCGTAGATTAATACAAATCTAAGTGAATATTTTATGCCGACATTTCTTCTGGATTCAACCAGGATATTTTCAAGGCTGTGGCTTTTGAGTACTGATGAAGATATTTTTTTGGCGCTAACACCTAATTTTATAAAACGGGAGATCAGCGGGGGTTATCCCGCTAGCTGAGTTTTCATTGGTCGGGGGGTGCAGTGCTTCTCTGCTATTGGCGGCTAGAAGGAATCTTAAAGCTTGAAGATTCCTTTCAGCCGCCAATAGCAGAGATACTTAGGGTATCCATAGGATGTGCATTCTTTTGTCTTCTAGTGATCGGATCCCACAGGGTGAACTATGGTGGTGTCTCAGTGGCTTGGTCGGTATTGTGTTGGCGTGCCACCTTGGTGGCTGCTTGTTCGATTCTCGGTCATGCCATTGAGGAGTGAGAGATGTGTATTTCTGGTGATAGAAGCTCACTCTCGACGTGGTTCGGAAGTCACATAAAGCTGTTGGTCCCATTGCTGAATAACCACTGGTTCCGTCCAATGTAAAAAATCCATACAAACAAACAACAATAGGCACTGATGACATTTTCTGGATCCCAGCGCCCAGTGGATCCGACCTTCTAGTAGATTTGAGTGCCCAGTGGATCCAAGCACGCAGCAGGATCTCTGTGCCCAGTGAGATCCAAGCCCTAAGAGTATCCAATGGGTTCAAGCTATCAGTGTGATCTGGGCATCCACAGGGATCCAGGTGGATCCAAGTGGTTCTGATGGATCCATGCATCCAGTGGGATCCAAGGAATTAAAGTGTCTTCGGATACAAGCATCTAGTGGGATTTAATGGATCCAAGCGTCCAGTGGAATCTGAGGGATCCATTCTTCCAGTGGCATACCAGGGATCCATACATCCAGTGGGATCCGAGGGATCCATGCTTCCATTGGATGATTGGATCTTTCACTCAAAGTCGAAGTCATGCTGCATGGGGGACTTTTAGAAGACCTTAACTGTGGCTCAGGAGTTAGATCTTCTGATCGATCGTCAAATATCTCAACTAGTCCCATCCCAACAGATAGTTTATTTGGGGATGACCCTGGATTCAGTTCTTTTTCAGGCTTTTCCAGCCCTCAAAAGGGTAGAGTATTGCCTTCAGACAGTGGACAAATTCCTGTCTCTCCCAGAACACTCAGCCAGGGATTGGATGAACCTCCTCAGCACATTGTCCTCCATAGAGCAATTTGTCCCTTTAGGCAGGTTGCATCTGAGAATCTTCCAGTTCTTTCTTAGGGCGAAATGGAACAAGGGAGGAATTCTTGGATGACTTTGTGTTCCAGATTCTGCAGGGAATCAAAGAACATCTCTGGTGATGGAGATCAAAGAAAGTCTTCTAATAGGCAAGTCCCTCTCACCTTTGAACCCAGATCTCATTTTCTATTCAGACACATCCGACGTAGGCTGGGGAGCTCTGATAGGGAACAGAGAATCTCTGGATTGTGGACAGAACAACAGAAGACCTGGCATATCAATCTAAAAGAATTGAAAGCCATAACCCTGGGACTAAAAGCATTTGCAGGGAAAGTCCAAAACAGAACAGTAGCCATTCACTCGGACATGACAACCCTCACATACATTTCCAAACAAGTGTGAATCCACTCCTTCTCTCCCTGCAAGGCAGCGAGAGGATCTTCTTATGTGAGATTGTAGAGAACCAGACAAAGTTAATAGCAAGGTTTGTTCAAGGGAGATTGAATGTATTAGCAGACCAGCTGAGCCGTTCTAATCAGGTCATCCCTATGGAGTGGACTCTGCATCCAGCGGTTCGCCTGGACCCCTGGAAGTTGTGGGGAAGACTGATGATGGACCTCTTCACTATCGCAAAGAATTATCGGCATGGGCGGTGGATGCAATGCTCCTGGACTGGTCCAACAAGGAACTTCATGTATTTCCTCTGTTGGGTATGATCAGGGAAGTTTCAGGAAGTTTCATACCCACAGAAACTTCTTGATGATCCTCATCGTGCCATTCTGGCCACTCAGAGAATGGTTCCCAAACCTTATCAGTCAGTTAGCAGATTTCCTCAAGTTACTTCCACAAAGACAAAAACTGCTCAGACAGCCATACATAATGAGGTATCACCAAGGCTTGTCCACTCTAGCTCTGACAGGGTTCAAACTGTCATCCGACTCCTCAGAGCAAAAGGCTTTACAAAGTCGGCTGCAGAAGCGATCTTTAAATGTAGGTGCCAGTCATCATCTAACGTCTACCAAAATAAATGGGCCATTTTCAGATCATGTTGTAGAAGAAATAAAGTCTCTTCTTTTTGAGCATCTGTAATGTAGATCGCCGATTTTGTTTTATATCTGAGGAAGTCAAGAGGACTGTTTTCTTCCACTATTAAAGGATACAGAGCCATGCTAGGTTCTGTAAGGTTTTGTATTCTTACATAGAGGTCTAGACTTGTCACATAGAGGTCTAGACTTGTCTGCTAACCAAGACTTAACAGACCTGATTAAGTCTTTCGACACATCCAAACGCAAGGAAACACAGCAAGTTTCCTGGAATCTGTAGGTAGTCCTGAAATGGTTGTCTGGTCCTACTTTTGAACCAATGTCTTCTTGTTCAGTCAATACTGCGTGACTGCTATAGCTCTCTTAACTGGTAGAATGCTAGCAAATTTTTTTTATTTGCATAAATCCCACCTCCTAGCAGTATGGGAATCAGCTATGTAATTACTTGGTAAGTTTTTTTTTAAATAAAAAATTATATTTTTATAATAAAAGAGGTTTTTATTTATACTTACCAAGTAATTACAAAATGGTAGCCCACTCTCCTCCCCCCTCTAGGATGATAAAGCATAAATAAATTGAGCTAGTTTGGTGCGTTGTTACCCATTCCCCCAGTAATGGGTGGGGGTACTGACCTTCACCAAAACTAAGGAATCACTACCATGCTTTTCAAAGTTTAGCTACGGGTATGTACTTAGAAATTCTTTGCTATGTAATTTCTTGGTAAGTATAAATAAAACCATATTTTATAATAAAAATATAATTGTTAGGATTTCAGATAAGGAATGTAAACCTGTATTTAATCTTTTACTTATAAAATATCAGCTATTTGCTAAGTTTGCAAAGTTCAGAATTTGCATAACCTCACTCATAAATTTATCAGGTTTCAGAATTTACATAAAAGAAAACTCCAGTCTGCTTTTAATTTATAGCTTTTGTTTTTTTAACTTATAACTTTTGTTTTTTGTACAATATTATGCTTTTTTCTCATTCAGTATTTATATTTTATGCATATCCCCTCATTGTCTTTCTCTTACTTTTAGGGTTAAATCACATCGTAAAGAAGATTAACTATTATTGCATATGCTGCGATCAGAAGTTCTTTGCCAATGTAAACTTTGTTAAGCCCCACTGTCGTTCCTACAGCCATTACTCAAACATGGTAGATTTTATTTCTGAAATTGAGGTAAGTTTCTGAGTAAATGAACATTCTTCTTTTCTATATTGTAGTAATACTGGCATCCCATCGAAATGGACCTCATAAAGAAGATGTATTTTGTATTGAAATACAATACATTATGTTTTGCAAAATATCACAACAGAGTAACCTGTTCAGCCGTTCTGTGGATATATTTTCACTGTTACATTTTCTTTTTCTATGTGTGATTCAATCTGTAATCAAACTATTCATTTGATAAAGAATATTATTTGGTATGAATCTTACCTACTGTTAAAGTTAGCTTATATCTTGGCACCATTAGGTGCAATTGGCATTCAAAACAAAAACAAAATAACGCTTGGCTAACCTGCTAAAACTATCTCTGTAGTCACCTGTTTCCCACCTAGTGGCATTGGAATGTTTACATCCTTGTCAGATGGTGTGAATCAGTATTAGTACTAATAATGCTGGCTATTTCTTGCTGACTTTCTCCTTTATGGTATTGTACTTGTTTTCTGTTTTTGCCATATAGCAGCTACAACCAGCAGACATGAAAGCATTAATCTGCATAAGAAAGAGTTTGTGGAAACTGAATTTTTCAGTTGTGCATGATGGCCATGTGTGTTAGCCTAGCTGTTGAGGCATGAGTGTGGTTTTCTTGATCTAAAGATAGTAAGGCGTGATCTGATGAGAGGATGAAAATTTTGTGAAATCTTGAAAGATATTAGTCCTATAGATTGCTTAAACAATTAATTAGGGCACACCATAAGCTTACTCAGTCTTCCTTTTTCTTCCTGTGTTGCTTCTCCTCCTACCTGACAGCCTATGTTAATTTCTCTCTCTCTCTCCTGCTCCACCTTCTTTTGCTCCCTATGTGATTCAGGAGAAAAATAATAGGTAATTGAGAAATTTTCTTATGTTATGGTTAGAAATTTCACCATATATATCAGGGTGAGATGATCCTGCACTCCACATTGATTGACTTTTTTTGGTTTCCCCTGTGAGAGAGGTGTTGGACCCTTAGCATCTGTCTGTATCCTACCCTCTGGGGTCCCTGGTACCGTTGGTCTTCTCCGTGGACAGGGAACCAAGGCTTGTCTCAAGACCAAGGTCTGTTCCCTTTACCACCTCTCTCAACCGCGTTTGGTTCAAATTTGACACGTTCTCCAAAGACATTATTTGGTAGTTTAGCAGTGCGTTTGCTGGCTCACGTATCATCCATTTGGGAGAGAGTGATAGTGATGTATGTGAATTGGTTGAGTTGATTAGGTACACAGATATCCTGATTTAAGTTTTGCCAGTATCTAAGTTATGCAAAACAGTTTTCTCTCACAGTGGTCAAGGGATTTTGCTTAACATTGAATTCAGTTGTGCATCATGCTGACTGGAATGTTGCTCATAATTTAAAGTTTGAAGATGTTTTTTTATCTTTTGTACTGTAAATTTCAATCTTCCTATCATGGTTTATGATGAAAGTTAGACATAGTCATTCAGGTTTCATGTATGACACTTACCTGGCAGGTATATATATAGCTATATTCTCTGTTCGCACTGGCAGAATTTTCAAAAAACTCGCGGGCAACCGCTAGATCACTGGTAGTTCAGGTGATCGCCACCCCGCTCCCGTGGCGCTGGTGCTCTGGAATCATTCCCATTTTCGTCAGATTTTTTTCTGCCACTGAACCGGCAACATCGTTGTTGGTTCCCTGCTAGAATTCGAAACTCGTTAGCTGACTTTCGCTGTACTTGGATGCTTTATTGGGTATCGTATTGGAAAGTTGGATTGGCAATCGCAATTGGAAGTTATTATAATGTCTGATTCTGGTATAGTATTTCGAGTGTGTATGAAGGGTGTAAGGTGAACTGCCGAAAGCTTCGGTAGATCCTCACACAGTATGTAAGAAGTGTAGAGAGGTTTTGTGTATTGGATAATAGATGTAATGAGTGTGAAAGTTTAAATGAGAAAGAATGGAAGACTTTCACCAAATATGTTGAGAGACTTGAAAAGGATAGAGTAAGAAGATCGGTGTCTCGGAAGAGTGAGAGGTCAGGTTCTTCTAGTAAGGCCTTGAATACTGTTCTGGTATGTCTCCCCCTTCTTCCCAAGTAGAAGTTGTTAATCCTTCCTCCTCAGGTATCGTCCTGCGCCACCCGCTGCATGTTTCTGAGGATACTAATATTGTGAAAGTGTTTGCCCGCCCTTGCGTCCATGGGCGATCAGATTCAGCGTCTTACAGACAAAGTGGGTACGTTTGAAAGTGTCAGTTGATCGTCTCACTCGTGCTCCTAGGACCTAGGCCTCTGCCAAGCTCCCAGACCCAAGGGAGAAGGCATGTCGACAGTCGAAGGGAGGCGAGAGGGGGTCCCTTACGATCAGTCGTCCTTCAGGCAGTCCTGTTGCGTCCCAGGCTGCAGCAGTGCGTCATAGAGAAAAGGCGACACTGAGAAAGTCCTCGACAGATAGTGCTGCGTCAGGCAGGTTAGGTGGTTATGGGCGTGTTATGCGGCAAGCGTCGCGTTCCTCTGAAGAGGACGCATAGACCTACGTCTTCTCAAGATGAACGTTACCCGCAAAGAAACGGTGGGGAGTAGTCCGAGATTTTCTCTTTCTAGTGATGAGGAAGAGGTGGTTCCGATTAAAAGGAGGAGAATCCGTTAAGTCAAGACAAGACGCAAGGCCTCAGAGTACGACGGTTTTCTGGGCGGGATAGGAGCTCTCTCAGTCTGAATACGGAGCAGTCTCTCCGATATCTTCTCCTTATCGTAGGACTCAAGATCGAGTTTCTCGTGTTGATGATACGTCTCGTCGTCGTTCTCCGGTTGCTCAGACTTCCCGCCAGGAAGCAGAGACTAGGAACTTCCTTGAAGAGATGCAAGGAAGGTTAGCTGATTTGGTTAAATCGTGGGGAACTTCGGAACTTCCTCCTACGAGGCGTAAGGACGCATCTCTCCCAGTCAAGTCGTCTAAGAGGACGCATGATGGTTGGCCTACTTCTCGTCAGGCTTCGGAGTCTCGGGCAGGACGCAAGTTACGGGAGCAGGACGCAGGACGCAAGTTACGAGAGCAGGACGCAGGACGCAAGTTACGAGAACAGGAAGCAGGACGCAAGTTTCCGGAGCAGGACGCAGGACGCAAGCTTCCGGAACAGGACGAGGACGCAAACCTCGGAGCTCAGAAGGACGCAGGACGCAGGCGGCAGGAGCCGTTTTCTTCCGCGAGGTTGGAGAAGATTTTCTGCAGCAAGACCTGGTTTACAGGATGTGTCTTCGGCGGAAGAGGAAATAGAAGACTTAGAATCTGAGGAAGGAAAAGAAGGTGAAGCACCTTCTTCAGATTATAAGAAATTGACGAATTGCCTTCTTTCACTTTTTGGAGGGGATTTTCAGCCTGCAGCTCCAACATCTCCCCTTCTCAATTCTCAAGAACAAAACTCCGAAGAAGTCCTCGTTTTTGAAGATGAAATTTTCGATTACGGCTAAGAAGGCGCTTCAAAGAATTGATACATGGTTTGAAGGAAAAGAGGGAAGCGGGCAAGACTGTGTTCTCTTCCCTCCTGCCAAATTGGCATCGAAGTCCGGAATTTGGTATGCGACAGGGGGGGGAAAAATCTCGGCCTGGGAGTGCCTGCCTCCTCCCAGGGGATTTTTCCAACATTGTTGACAGTTCCCGCAGACATGCCTTGAATTCGGCCAAAGTGTGGTGGTCTCCATCAGAATTAGACCATCTCTTGAAAGGATTTTCCGGACCTTCGAGGTTTTTAATTTTTGGATTGGTCCTTGGGAGCTCTGTGGGAACGAACAGTGGAAGATAATGAAGCAACGGCTTCTCAACTCCCAAGCAGTATATGTCCTGCATGGACAAAGCCTTAAGGGATGGAACGAATGAATTAGATCTCTTTTCACCGCAGGAGTGTTTAAAGAAAGGTCACTCCTAGGCTGCCTTTTTGCTGCTAAGGCGTTTCTAACGCCCAGAAATCCGTTGAATTGCTTTTTTCCCCACTTTCTGAGCAATTGTTTCCTGCGGATATTATCAAGGATATTTCGCTTTCCCTAACTCAGAAGGCGACGCAGGATCTGTTAACTTCCTCGGTAAGGAAAATTTTTACCCACAAGGTAGTTAAGAAGACCCCTAAGGAATCAAGGCAAGCTATTCAGCCCTTTCGAGGCAAGTCCTTTTCTCGTCCGGCTTTCAGAGCAAGAAGAGCTCCGTCCAAGAGGGGTTCGAAACCCAGTACTAAACAATGAACAGCAAGTCCTTCAGACATCAGTAGGTGCCAGACTCCAGAAGTTTTGGGAGATTTGGCAAGAAAAGGGAGCAGAGCCTTGGGTAGTCAAGGTGGCAAAAGAAGGTTACAAGATCCCTTTTCTAAAGAGACCACCTCTTACGACATCGCCAAGAGAGCTGGGAGCTCACTACAGCGATCCAGTGAAACAAGAAGCACTACAAGAACAAGTTCTTTCTATGCTCAAGAAAGGAGCAATAGAACCTGTTCTGGATCACTTATCTCCGGGATTTTACAACCGGCTGTTTTTAGTAGCAAAATCCTCGGGGGGATGGAGACCAGTACTGGACGTAAGTCAACTCAATTTATTTGTGGAGAAAACAACAAAATTTACGATGGAGACGACCGATTCAGTACTGGCAGCGGTACGTCCAGGGGACTGGATGGTCACCCTGGACCTTCAAGACGCATATTTTCATATCCCAATTCATGCAAGATCCAGGAAGTACCTGAGATTTGTGATCCAGAACAGGGTTTTTCAGTTCAAAGCCCTCTGTTTTGGACTGTGCACAGCCCCACAAGTTTTTACAAGAGTGATGGCGAGCGTGGCCAAGTGGCTACACATTCTAGGAATAAGAGTGTCTCTATACCATAGACGAATGCTCATAAGAGCCACCAATCAAGGAAAGCAATGTCTGGAGGACTTAGAAATGACGTTAACAGTAACGAAAGAGTTAGGCGTTGATTCGTGAACTTAGAAAGTCGAATTTGAACACCATTCAGGAGCTAGTTTATTTGGGGGATTATTGATCTCCTCAGTGGACTTTTCGGGCCTTCCGTCTCCCAGACAAGATCTGTGCATCCGGAAATTGCAAGCCTTTCTAGAGAAAGAACAATGTTCAGCACGAGAGTGGATGAGCTTACTGGGGACACTCTCGTCCCTGGAACGGTTCGTTTCTCTAGGAAGACTTCACATGAGACCCCTACAAATTTTTTGAACCAAGTCTGGCCAAGAAAATCGCAACCAGATTCCTTCCTGTTTCGAATTCCTCGCAAGATCAAAGAGGAGTTAAAGTGGTGGCTAACTCGGGGAAGTTAGCAAGGGGAGCGTCTCTCCAGCAAAAGAACCCAGACCATGTATTGTTCTCAGACGCATCGACGCAGGCTGGGGAGCGACTCTCGGACTTCAAGAAGTTTCAGGTCGTTGGAGCAAGGAGGAAACGGCTTGGCATATAAACAGGAAGGAACTGATGAGGCGATTTTTCTTGGCCTTGAAGGAGTTCAACGCGGTGATTCGCAACAAGGTGGTACAGTCAACGCGGACAATACCACAGCTCTGGCGTACATCCGCAAACAAGGAGGGACACATTCAATCTCTCTTTGCAAGTTGCGGAGGAGATCTTCTTAGGGCAGAGAAGGAAAACGTAACCCTTGCTCACCAGATTCATTCAATTCAAGGGGAGAAGAATGTGAGAGCGGACCTGTTGGACCAGGGGAAGGTCAACTTCTATCAACAGAATGGACGCTTCATTTAGAAGTATGCCAGAGTCTGTGGAGATTATGGGGTCGCCCAGTGGTAGACTTGTTTGCGACAGCAATGACGAAGAGATTGACGACGTATTGCTCTCCAGTCCCAGACCGTCAAGCAGTCGCAGTAGACGCCTTTCTTCTAGATTGGACGGGGCTAGACGTCTACGCCTTTCCCCCGTTCAAGATATTAGGGAAGGTTTTGAAGAAGTTCAGGGAGAGTCAAGGGACAAGAATGACTCTCATAGCTCCATACTGGCCGGCCGAGATTGGTTCACAGAGGTACTGGAATGGACAATAGATGTACCAAGGACACTTCCAGCAAGAGTAGATCTACTCAAACAGCCTCACTTCACAGGTACCACAAGAACACCCACCCTCGCTCGGTCCTGACTGCGTTCAGACTATCGAAAGACTTGTCAGAGCGAGGGGGTTTTCTAGAGAGGCGGCCAGAGCGGTGGCCGGAGCTAGAAGAGCCTCTACTATTAAGTTGTACCAGGCGAAGTGGGGAATCTTTCGCAAGTGGTGCAAGAGTCGGAAGATTTTCTTCATCCAGTACCCGTTCTGACTCAAATTGCCGACTTCCTTTTATACTTAAAGAAGGAAATAAAATTGTCAACTCAGACGATTAAAGGGTATCGGAGTATGTTGGCTTATTTCTGTATTTAGACATAGAGGTCTAGATATTACAAATAATCTAGATCTGAGAGACCTCATAAGGTCTTTTGCCAACAAAAAGGAAGGAGCCCCCAATACAGAGCTCCGTCCTGAATCTCGATGTGTCCTGAAATTTTTAGGAACTAGTAAGTTTGAACCGATGGATCAAGCTTCGTTGAGAGATATCACAAAAAAAGACCATCTTTTTGGTGGCATTGGCCACAGCTCTAAAAGTGAGTGAGCTACGCAATTAGCAAACATATTGGTTGGAAACATGACAAAGCGGTTTGCTCTTTTCAGGAGGGGTTCTTGGCCAAGAACGAGAATCCAGCTCATCCATGGCCAAGGTCCAAAGGTCGTTTGAAATTAGGGGTCTTTCAGATCTAGTAGGACAGGAAACAAGAGATAGTTCTTTGCAGTAAGGGCATTGCGCTATTATTTGGATAAAACCAGTAAGATTAGAGGAACTTCAGAATCACTGTGGTGCTCTCGTGAAGGAACCCTAGCAGAGCAATGACCAAAAATGCTATTGCCTTTTTCCTTAGGGAATTAATTAAAGAGTCTCATATGTTATGCCAAGAAGAAAATTTCGGCATCCTTAAGGTTAAGGCACAGAAGTGAGAGCAGTAGCTACTTCGTTGGGCGGCTTTTAAAAAGAATATGGCCCTCAAAGATTTAATTGAAGCGACGTTTTGGAGGACTAATTCAGTGTTTGCAAGTCATTACCTTACGAAACGTCAAAACAACGTTTGACAATTGTCAAACGTTGGGTCCATATGTATCCTCAGGAGCAGTATTGGGCAAAGGAGTTTCCACCCCATAACTTACTAACATGCTAGGTATTTTAATGAAGTGGTGTTGTTTTACGGTTGTCTGAGAGGGTGATTTCCTCCTCTTCAGTCTGTGAAGTGTAGTGTGTTAGGTTAGTGTTGTGTGTGGTTCAGGTGGTCTAACTTATCCTAGCATGAATGCCCGTGGTAAGAGAGGGCTAGGGTTTTTTTGGGTTTTCCTGTCAACAAATTGGTCCCGTCCAGTTGTCAGACACCCTTGTAATTAGCTTCATCAACTAATAGGTCACGTCCTAGTTGGAAGCTACTAAGGCTTAGCAGGCTAAGAGGCAGGAATGCTGAAGTCAGCTACCTTAGCAGGTAAGGAATCTAAGGAGTAGTTTTAAATTTTAAATTTTTAAACTCTTACAATGTTGCTGTCTTTGACCCACCTCCAAATGTGTCAATCAGCTATAATATATACCTGCCAGGTAAGTGTCATACATGAAAATGATGTTATTATGATATAACACGTTTCATGTATACTTACCTGGCAGGTATATATAATTAAATTCCCACCCACCTCCCCTCAGGAGACAGGGTTCAGAGAGAAAAATCTGACGAAAATGGGAATGATTCGAGCACCAGCGCCACGGGAGCGGGGGTGGCGATCACCTGAACTACCAGTGATCTAGCGGTTGCCGCGGGGAGTTTTTTGAAAATTCTGCCAGTGCGAACAGAGAATATAGCTACAATTAATTACCCTGCCAGGAAGTATACCATGAAACTTTGTTATATCATAATAACATCATTTTTATAATCTCATTTTGAGCCTTTTGATAAGGCTTCACTTAAGAACGTTGATGCCACCTTTCTTTTAGCTCTTGCTGCCCTTTCTTGTATGCAGGTTGGGCTTTGTTAGTTCTAAAGGTTCTTGATGTACTCTGCACCTGATTATTTAGTATCTTTTGTAATGTGACAAATGCTTATTTTTTTCTGTTCCAGAAAGAAAATAAGAAGAAGAGAGTCTGAGGAGAAAGAGCAAAAAGCAGGTTCCAAAAAAAGACATTGAGGATATTGAGATAAAGAAGAGAGAGAGAGAAGATGACAAAGAAGGGACAGAGGAATCATCATCTAAGAAAGCAAAGACAGTAAGTTTTCCGAAAGATTGATAAAACCCTTTTTATTTTAATTTTTAATTGGTAGATTCAAGACAGATTTTTGTAGACTTTGGTTACTATTTGTCTGTAGGGTTGTTCTCATGTTTCGTGGTTGTTCAACTGGTTTATAATTTTCTTTACCTTTCTTTAGTTACTATGTATTAAGGCAGTGTTGTCCAAACTGGGGTCCGCGTACCCCTGGGGGTACACAACATAGATCATGTACGGGTACGTGCAACAAACAAGGAACACACACACACACACACACACACACACACACCACACACACACACACACACACAACACACACACACACACAACAGAACATCATCCCATCAGTGAACATCAGCCTCACATCTCACATTAAGTTGTGTAAGTAATTTCAAGCATTTTGTTATTAAATCATCCTTTTTATTTGTGTAATAAATTTGAATTTATTGACCAACACTCCTATAATGCAGTCTTTTCATAATAATATACTATTTGCATGATTATCCGCCTAAATAAAACTGAGTTTGGTCAGCCATGGTGGGCGAGGGGGGGGAGGGGGTTGTTGGTTACGTAACAGTAGGAGAAGGTAATAAAGGGTACAATAGGCGAAAATGTTTGGACAACACTGCATTGCAAAGTATAGTAGTAAACCTGACACAGACAACAAGTTAGACAGAGTAAACTAGGTCCTATTAATAATTGATACTGCCATAAGTGAATGGATAGGTAAACAACATCTACCCCTGATGAATCCAAAGTGAAGTATCAAGCTTTTTTCATGTATAAAGGATTTATGCATCAAAACCATTGTTATGATGATGACTGCTTGAGAAGTGCATAATGGAGCATCATGCTCATCATCCAAATATTGAAAATTAGAAAACAGATACCTCAAAACCTTGCACCCCAACATAGAAGACCTGGAGAGGAGTAATGGCTTGTAGTAATTTTATTGGCCTGAAGGTATCTCAATGATCAGCACATCCCTGGTCTATTTATCATAGTATGTAATTGGAGATACTCAAAGTGCCCTTGGCCTAAGGATTTTTAGTGTCTGTAATGCTTTCGAGAACAGATGAAGAGGAGAGGACTTGAGAATGCTCTTGTGATAGTTGGGCAGGTCATAGACGAGGTAGAGCATTTCTGTTACTTGGGACAACTCACTGGACTGTGAAGCATGATTGTAGAGAGCATTAACAAAGAGAGTAGCAACATTATGGGCCTTGATGTGTTGCTGGTAAATACAAATTGCTGTATCTGTAGAAAAGAGAAGATTATAATGGTACAGGTCTTGTATTATTTTGTGTAGTTTAAAACAAGGTCACTGATAAGGAAAATAGGAGAGATTTTGAAAGAATATTCATTGTTGGCGACATGTTTTCTCAGGAGGCTGGAAAAAACACTTAGGATGTGATGAGAAAGGATGAGGAAGAGTTGGTAGCAAATCAGTACTGATTGGGAAGGAGCAGATCAAAGACATATTGGAAGAAAGCCCGGAAATCTTGGAGAAAGGGATGGGATAGATGAATGTTACATGGAAGTTCAGGCAGGAAAACCATGGGATAAAGGATAATGAAAAGAACAGATTTAATTAACATTCATAGTGAAGGTGGAAATTCCCTCTAAGGCATCATAATGACCTTTCCATGTGTCTAGCCATCTCTTTGAGGGTGTCATCTATAGGCAGTATATGTAAGACTACTCAAAACAGTGCCCTTTCACATCTGACCCTTATATTAGGTCCAGAGATCAACACATCTCCTGAAAACCATTGGTTAAGTTTCCTCTAAAGTTTTCCACATAATAGAGCACTTCCTTTCCCTGAATGTTTTCGTAGGAATCTCATATCTTTCAGAGGCTGAATAATGGAGAATTGGTGCCTGGCACCTCAGCAAAAACAGGAAAAGATGACTGTTGAGATGCTTGAGAGACTGCGTATTGGGACCAAAGCAGATAACTGACCAATCAACTTCCCAACACTTTACCAACCCACTTCAGATAAACTTCCCTGTGGTACCTACTAATGTTCAAACCTTTTGTCAAGCCGTGACCATATACAATTTCCCCTGATTTTTACCAGATAGATACTTGTTGAAATGTTGTGAGTCTGTATCTGAAGACCCATAGATTCCAAGCACCTTGTTGTTAGGTGATGGCTTCAGAGAGCAACCACCTAGAACCAACCTATGCCATAGCCCCAGGTGGTAGTTCTAAAACTCAGTTCTTCCCTTCCTTACCTTATCTATCAACCTATGATCCATGCTCAGCTCTTGACTATGATTTTGATCCTTAATAGTGTATAATGAAGGGTAATTCTTAATTACATGCCTCTTCACCCTTTAGAATTAGATTGTCAATGAGCTCTGTTTCTGATCCCAGTCAAGCTTTGATGGAATGACGATCATCAAGGCATCAGCAGCTGTATGTATATCTGAGTATAAGCCTTAAGCTGGCCCATGAGAAGAGGATTAATCTATTCTAGTTTAGATTCAGGGTTGGCATGAGACATTACTTGGGCAAGTTGATAAACAACATTTAATGAATACCAAACCAATGGATGAAATGTTAACCAAAGTGTGGAAATGGAACTTTATCAACCCTCTTTAAAATTCTCATCTAAGCAAAGATTCCTTGAATAGGCCGCTGAAGACGTGAGTATGCAAACCAAACTAGAGAAGGACAATTCTGACAAAATTTACTCTTAATTTAATTTGATTCCCTCTTGTGAAAAATTTGGGAAGTTTTTCATATTAGAAACATAAGATCCCATTGCCTAACCAACACTAAATATTTAGGTTAAAAGGTATTTGCCATCGTTTTGATCATTCTCCTATTTTTCATAGATAATTTTTTAAACTTTCCACTGTATCTGGTGCATTTACACTTAGTTTTGTGTCATCTGCAAATTTGGCTATCCTGCTAGTTAAGCCTATATCAATGTCATTAATGTAAATAAAAAATGAGCGGGCCAAGGACAGAACCCAGAGGAACTCTGCTTGTCACATCTCCCCATTCTGATTCTTCACCATTTATAATGACTTTTCTATTAGTTGGCCAGTCTTCGGTCCAGTCTGCTATTTCTCCTACAGTTCCTAAAGCTCTTAAATTTTGTGTGTTAGTTTCTTTTGTGGAACTTGGTTTAAAACCTTTTGGAAATCTAAATAGAGTATATCTACTGCTCTCTTACTGTTGTAAATACCGAGCATGTTATGAAAAAACTCCAAGAGGTTTGACAGGCAGGGTCTCTTTTGTCTGAAACCGTGTTGGCAGTTTAACAAGTTGTTTCTATCGATGTGATCCACAATTTGATTTGCAATTATGGACTCAAATCTTACAAATGACCAACGTGAGACAGATTGGTCTATAATTTCCTGGCTCTTCTTCTAGGACCTTTTTTGTAAACTGGAGGAACATTACCAAGTTTCTATCATTTTTGGTGCCTTTCATTGTTCTCCACTTTTCTGTAGATTTTATATAGTTTAGGAACTATCTCCTCTTTTAGCTCTTTAATTTCTCTTGGATGAATCCTATCCAGGCTAGGAGATTTGAACTTGTTGAGTTAGTCTATTGTGTTTTTAATGTCCTCTTCTGTAAATATTACTTTGTCCATTGGTTCTGCCCTTTCATATTTAATGGCAGGTTCCGTTATTGAGGTAATGTTTTCAATTGTGAAAACACAAGTAAAAAACTTAATCAATAACTGCTTTTTCAAAGTCGGAGTTCACCAGGTTTCCTCTATTGTCCCATAGGGGACCTATGCTACTTTTTTTCTGAATAGATTGTGCATCAAACTGCGCCACTCTGAGGGACTTTTCTATCTTCTCTTTTGTCATCGGTGGATTTATTAGTTTCCTGTACTGTCACTGTTTCCTGCAGTGCTATTATTAACCAGATTTTGGGAGCTTTCTGACTTCTTCCCTTGAATGTTTGTTCAGTTCAGTAAGGTGTTTCAAGAGGTTTTCATTAAGGTTTCCAAGTAGGTTTGCCTCTTCCAAATTCACATGAGTTCCGTCCCTTTTATATAGTTTTCTATTCTTATAAATCTGTGCCAAAAGTTTACAAACCTAACACCTTTTTCTTGGCATATTAGCTCCAGTTTGTCATTGATTCCAATTGCCTTGCTAAGGGAGTAGTGGCTTACATTGGTTCTAGGCAGAAGTCCTATAAGAAAGCCTTTATCAGTTTTCTCACGATGCTCTCTACAATATTCATCAGGTTGGTTACAAGACCTTCTGTTTGGCCAGTTCTTTCATCTTTTGGAAACATGTCATTTCCTCCTCCCAGCACTATGATTGCACTTTCTCTATTTTTTATTTTGATTTTCTTCACTACCTCAGCTACCTTCTTTGCTCCTACACCTTGGTAAGAATGAACTTTTCTGTTACTTCTATTTTTTGCCTATAAAATTTAAGCCCCGATCTTTTACTAAAGAATATCTAATTTAGGTTGCTTCCTCTTCTGTTTTTGAGAGTACAGCAAATCTATTCGTTGTGTTGATTCCTTTTAGGGGACAATTGGTTTTTCTGGCTGCTATCACACTTCTACCAACAGCTCTCTTGAATTCATAATTTTTATCCTTGTAAGCTTTTTTCTTTGTACCTTGTCTAGTGCTTTTTTTCAGTTTCATTTCTGGTTCTGCTCTTGAGCAATTGTTTTCTAATCTCCACTATACTCTCTCCATTTTCTCCTATGTCATTGTTCAATTCCTGTTTCTCTCTCGTAAGGTTTGTCACTTCTCTTCATAGGTCCCCAATTTCCTTTTCCATCCTGTCTACTCTTCTCTTGCCTTCGAGTTTGTCCTTTGTCGCATGCCTCTTTTGTAGTCTACACACCACTTGTTTACATTGCATTTCATACATGTGTGCTTTAATTTTAACTTTTCTTGAGTCATCTCTGTTTGTTTCTTGATTTCAATATTTTTATCTTTTTATTCTTTTTAATGTGACCAGGTAAAAGTAAAAAATAAGGCGTGGTTGAGAAAGAGAGAGTGCGCGAAATTGTACTAGTCACAACAGTGGGGCACACACCAGCAGAAACGACCCGTTCCCCACAGTCAATAAAATTGAGGATGTACAATGTCTTGAGATGTGAGCTTTACAGCAAAAACATCCAACATTGATAGTGAACTATGACAATAACCCATGTGGACTTCCATTAGCCTTTGTCCTGCTTCCTTATTTTATATACCTTTACTCCTTTGTTTTTTATTCATTCTTTCTATTAAGTAAAGGGTGGTAGTATATCATTCCACGTCCGTTAGAAATTCAATGTATCATCTTGCTGTTGATGAGACGATAATGAAAAAAACAAGAAGACTGTACATATAAGTTGAATGCCGTTGAAATGGCAATTCTTCTCAATAATGCTGCCTTAAGAGACTCCTTCCATATTACTATAATGTTTATTAAAAATTTCACTCCACCTCTTCAACAACTTTGATAGTCTTCTAGTCTAACTTCAGGAAACTGTTAGGATTGTTCATGATTCTGGTCAAGAGAGGGTTGTAACTTGTAATCAGAATATGCTCTGGTCAAGAGAGGGTTGTAACTTGTAATCAGAATATGCAAGGTGTGGTTTTTTACCATCTCAACTTGTTTTATTACATATTGGTAAATCAGCACAATTTTTGCTGAACTTGTCAATCCACCTTTACCTACTCTTACATAAAGAATTACAAGCGCAATTACCTTGGTTCATTGTCATTGTGCTGTCTTGACTGTGATGTGCTTGCCATCATAATGTTGATTTTCAGTGTTACCCATCTAAAAATTTCAGTACTAACCATAGACTACAACAGATGTGTATTCAGTTTCTAATCTGCTTGCCAATTTCACACTTAACATTGGTACTGACTAATTCATAAGAAAAATCAGAACCATCCATAGGAGGGAGAGAAGTTCCATTCCTATAAAAAAAAAATGTTTAAAATTACTAAAATAAACAATGAAGAAAAGTAACAAAATAAACAAAAAAGAAGTATTAGTTAAATAAATATTAAACTTTTCCTAACAAACCTATTTAGAAACTCATTGCCTTATTGTTAAAAGGAAAAAAAACCTACCACAATATGCTGTTCTTGTGCTGTTAATGGCTGTAAAAGGGTTAGCACATATGTATTAACTATCCTACATATGTTTCTCATTTCTTGTTATCAAAGAATTTCATTACCTTAGACTTATATCAGGTGGATATTTAAATTTGCCAGTCCTTAGGTGGTCAAACTTTACCAACTTTGGTTCATTCTTTGGCTTCTTAGATAGAGTAACTAGTGTTGTGTAATTTAGAAACCCTCCAAGGAGCCTTACATTTCAGTTTGTTACTGCCTTACATTTTCATTTATATTTTTTTTACATGTGATTTGGGTGAGGTACACTTCTTTTCTGATATTGTCTTTCTAGTTGTAATACGTATTCTTTTGCTTATATCTTAACTAATAAAATATACAGTCTGCTGTGTTAAACCATTTTTTTACTATTTTTTTGATCGACATAATTCTTAGAGAAATGCATTTACTATAGTTAACACACCTTTGCATTGTAGAAATACATTTCTTATAGCATACACAGATTTGCATTGAGGCCCTTCCTCGATTTTTATCATGTTTTGACCAAAGCATAACTTGTTTGGAGTTAGCAAGATTTGGTTGTACTTTGCTTGAGTACAACTTTGCTCCCCCCACTTCCACTGCCTCACATGATGCAATTGAGAAAGTTTTTGAGGTCCCTTGCAGTGACCCTTCTGCATCAGCTACATTGTTTTGTTTGTTCTATCTGGTGTCTTCCCCTTTAGCTGGGTAACCTTGTTTCACTTTACCCTGCTTTTATTTTCCTTTTTCACATTTAAATGTCTTTTGGACCAGCCTTATTAAAACCTAGAGTTGAAGTCTAGTGGTCTGGGCTAATTACTTCCTAATAATGATAATGTAAATTTAAAATTTTAAGGAAACGATTCAAGAATACAAACTAACTGATGAACGATATAAGATACTAAAACTAAGCAAAATATGAGCCAGGTTCATCAGCAGTAGCGTAGCAAAGCAGAACAGAGCAATGCATCAGTGTCATTTGTAATCTAATATTTACCATAATATTTTAATCTCATTTTAATTTCCCCTAGCATAGGGACTGTAATGTAAGTTCCTTGCTGTTCTATGTTAGTAGGTATGACATAATAATGGCTATATTTTGCAAAATATATTTTAAAAAAAATTTTGATGTTGGCTTTGAATGGCCAGGAAACTTATGTTCATGATTTTTTATTCACTTTAGAAAATTTTTTGTAAGTAACTTACCAATTAATTACATAGCTAAGAATTTCTAAGTACTGGTAGCTAAAATTTGAAAAATGCTGTAGTGATTCTTATGGTTTGGTGTAAGTTGATACCCCCCACCCACCACGGGGCGAATAGGGAAACATTTAGGCAAAGAGGCTCAATTTATTTCTACCGGCATTTGACGAAGGTTGTAAGCTGTAGCTTTCTATGAATTTGGATTTCATCATTCGCTGAGTGTGTGCAGTACCTTTGGTGAAGTACTCCTATGCTTATGTCAGCCATACGGCATTTGTTAGCTAGTCATGCGTAATTAGTAGCATTTTGACCAGTGCAGTGTTTTTAGTCTTGTTTGAGCTATTCATCTAGCAATGTCTAACTTGAGTTTGTCAAGTTTCTGTTATTGTAGTAAAGGCTGTAATACACGGTTAACTTCAGCAAAGTATGATTCTCATTCTGTTTATTTTAGATGTTGGGTTCAAGTTTGCACTGTTGAATTAACATGTAATGAGTATATAGGCTGGGATGAAAGACAATGGAGGGTGATATCATCTTACTGTTAGAGAAAGTTAGGAAGAGTAAGGCTACTGCTAGGCTCAAAAGGTTGTTAGCTATCCAGGGATCTTCTTCTGAAGTGCCTGTTATTTCTCTCTTTTTCCTCCAAACCCAGTCTTTCCTCTATTCCACCTATTGCTGTTCCCAGCTCCCATGCTTCTGATCCCAGTGCCATTGCCAGTCTCGATGCAAAGTTTAAACATAAGTTTGAACTATTAGTTAACTGTATGGCTCAGTTAAGGAAGTCAGTGCGTATGCTTCTAGATAAAAAGAAAAATAAAGTGTTAGTGGAGGCGCTGACTGTCCTTCCCATGGATTCTCCTAGGTGAAGTTCCCAGACATACAGTCACCTCCCCGTATTCGCCGACTCATGTATTCGTGGATTCCTGTGCTAGTCTTATTAGTGGGAAATTTGCCTAGTTACAATATTTTTTTATGAGAAATATTAAGGAATAACTGGCAGTTCCCGGCTATCAGCAGGTTGCTGATAAGCAAAAACCGCCATTAACTGAAACTCGGTGATTTATTGCACTTATAGTGCTGATAATCGGTTAATGCCACCTCTGTTAGGTATGTTATGGTGCCATAAATCTATTGTTGGTACCTTATGGTGCCGATAACCAAAACAGTGCCATAAAACTGGATCACCATCAACCAGGTCCGCCGATATCTGGGGACTGTCTGTATTGTATTTTCTTATCAGTTTCATTGTAAAATGCACTTTTTGTGATAAAACTTTAAAAAACCAGGTATAAAAATGATTAGTTGGGTTTTAAGTAACAAAATAGGCAGTTTTAAGCGTTTTTATAGGGGTTCCAAGTATTCGCTGATTCTAGCTATTTGCAGGGGAGTCTGGTATGCATCCCCGCGAATACTGGGGCGTCCGCTGTACTCCCCTGCACCTGGGAGAAGTCATACTAGAAGCCCAAAGGGAGGCTGATGGGGTCTGCCCACAGGCAGTCAACCCCCTCAGTCACACCTGTTGGTGTTTCCCAGGTAGCGAAAGACAGCCATTGGAAAGGCATCTTGGACAGTGCTCTTTGTCTTTCTTCGAGCTCGATGCATTGAGTCCAGAGAAATGCGCCGATGACGTGGTAGTGACAACTTCAGACCACTGAAAAGGTAAGCAGTGGACGTTTCTTGTAGCCCTCAGGTACTGCCTAAGAAGGCAAAGGAGGCTAAACCTTCTTGTAGTTTCTGGGACAGCCCAGAGGCTTTTTCTTTGGAAGATTTCCAACCTGTTGTGAGACGTAAACATCCAAGTGCAGTGCAGCCATTGGTGCCAGTGTCATCTTTGGTTCTTTAAGCTGTATCAGTTCCTGTATCTGTTCTCGCTCTGAAACGAGTTAGTGTACAAATTAGTGCAGCTGTGTTTGAGTGCCAAGTTCCAATTACAGTTTTACCTCCCAAGTGTCCAGTGACGCCAGGGCGCAATTTATCTTCTGCTGTGACTCCCATATGTGTAGTTTCCGAGCGTATTTTGACTATAGACCCTTCAATGGTGAATACACATCCATTAGAGTCAGAGCCATTAGTGCATGAACTTCCAGAGACACTCGAGTACCCAGTAGCGCCGAAGCTCCCTTTTCCTCTTGAGCTCCCATTGGCGCCAGTTCTCTCACCTGCACCCAAGTCTCTCGTGGCTCCTTGTATTTCGTCTTCTCCTTTGGTCAGTGTGGACGACCCTCATCTATCTCCTGTGTCTTCTGCTGAAGAGGAAGAGTTTGCTACAGAAGATTCTAAATTGCCAACGACTTATGGAACTCCTCCGCTATTTTTCTTGAAAAGTTATCCCAACTTTTTCAAGCCAGCTACTCCTGCCTCTCCTGCTACAACTCTTCAGATGAGGACAGTTTCTTCAGATTCTTATGATCATCTTTAGTTAATGCTTTCTTTTTCAGCCAAGAAAGCTATGAGTGAGGTCGGAAGTTGGTTAGCAGCCAAGAGAGCACAAGGGAAGGCTGTCTTCTTTTTTCCTCCTTGCTTGAGTAAGAGAAGGCATTCTTATTATGTCACTGGGACTCGTTCACCATCTACTTTTTGTCTCACCTGTTTTCTCGGAGTCAGACACTCGTGTGAGATCAGCCGACATTTAGTAGCCCTGAGTTTCTTGTTGATGAAGTCGGTTGCGTCGATATGCCCTCCGATGATCGTTTAACATGAGACCAGGTTGGACTGTCAGGCACTCGTCCTTCGGGACTGAGTCGCCATTTTGCTCCGCGCTCCTTTCTCTTGGCACCAGAAAGCTCGAGTCAGGAGTTGCTCATGAGCCGATATCACTGCTGGCGACGTTGGGTTGCTTTGATACACCCCCAATGTTTTGCTTAGCTTTGAATCGCCCAGGCAGTCCAGGCACTCATCCTTCAGGGAAAGAGTTGTCAATACCTGCTCCTCTCTCTTGGCGCCAGACATTCGTGAGAGAGCAGGTGTCATTGTAAGTACTTGATAAAGTCATCAGGGTGCAGCCTTGCTGTCCTCGATTCATCTGACTGGTCACCTGCACGGTTACCTGACTTTAGTACAGATGGACTGACTATGCACTTTCTCCTTGTCCTTTACTACCGCAGTTCGGCAGCATTATGGTAGGAGACTTTGAGTTCTTAGTATCTTAGACCTTGGGTTGAGTTTTTAACTGCCTATGATATATATTTCTTAGATTGTTTTATGTCCTATTCTGCCCAAAAGGGAAATTGTACTCAGATTCCCTCCTCCTTTTCAATGTGGTTAATCGGGCTAGATAAATTATATTAAGGTAATGTTTATTAATATGGAATTTTTATTATAAAATTAATATTAATAATACTTACCTGTATAATTTATCTAGTCCCACCCATCCTACCCCACGATCTGCCTATCACAACTGATTTTCAAGAGAAGGTTTTGTAACTGTCAGCGGCAGTGTTGCCAACTGGCGGACAGAATAGGAGGTAACAGGGTTGCCAATGTGGTAAATTTTGGTGCAGTTTTTGGGGATTTAGGACTAGATAAATTATTCAGGTAAGTATTATTAATATTAATTTTATAATAAAAATTCTATTTATACTTACCAAGGAATTACAGAATGGGAGCCCACCCTCCTCCCCTCTCATGGATGATAAGGCATAAATAAATTGAGCTTCTTTGTTAAGTTGTTAACCTATCCCCCGGCAGTGGGCGGGGGTATTGACTTACACCAAAACAAAAGAATCGCTACCGCCATTTTCAAATTTCAGCTACCAATACTAATTGTATTCCTGATGTAATAAATTTTTTTTGAAAAGTTGTATGCTTAATTTTTAAATTTTATTTTCTTGGAGGTATTTTCACAAATTACTCATTTTTTCTTATTTTTTAAGTTCTCTTTTAATGTAAATTTTTTCACAGATTTTAGGGAAAGGATACAGTGTTCCCCCCCCGTATTTGCGGGGGATGGGTACTAGACCCCTCAGTGAATAGCTGAAACCCCTATAAAAACACTTGAAACTGGAATAATGTGGGTATATGTGCCAGAGAGAAATCTGCGAATACGTAAATCCGCGAATCCGGAGTCTGCGAATATGAGGATTTCACTGTACACAGTAGATATATTGTTCATTGTTTTTTTTTTAGTTTTCATGTTACATGAACTTTTTTTATGATTGACAGGATGATAAAGATAGTGACAGTAAGAAAAAGGATGGTGATGGGAATGAAGAGGAAGAGGATGCAGAAGATCATCATGATGAAGATTATGAAATGCATGAAGTAGAAGATGCTGAAAATGAAGAGGATGAGGAGGAAGAAGCCTATGAACAAGGGGATTATGAAGAGGAACATGAGGAAGAGCATGAGGAAGAACATGAAGAAGAGCATGAAGAAGAGCATGAAGAAGAGCATGAGGAAGAACATGAAGAAGAGCAAGAAGACGAGCAAGAAGAAAATGAAGAGGAACATGAAGAAGAGCAGGATGAGGAACAAGAACATGAGGTAGAAGCAGAAGAAAGTATACCCAAGGAAGCAGAAAGCCAGGAGGAAGTAGGTGGCACAGAGTCTGAAAACCAGGCAGATGATGATGATGACATTAAGATTATCGACCAAGAGGAGGCACAAACTACAGAAGCAACACAACCAGATGAAGAGAATACTGGGTAAGAATACATATTTATGTTTCACTAGTCTCAAAAGGGGTTTTCAACCAATGTGGATAATTTCAGTCAAGTTGAGAAAGGTATATTGAGTTTTACCATCAGTTTAAACCATAAACTTGGAGCCTTTTCAGAAATATTAATCTAGTTGTTAATTGGTGGAAATACAGATGTGTTCATGTTTCAGTCTACCACTTATATGCCATGTTTTTGCATCCATGAGTTTGTTGTAATTTTAAACAGTGTGATCTATTTTTATTTGATATTCAATATTCCAGTTGTAGGTTGAATGAAGGTCAGACATACGCCACTCAGGATCCTGTCATATTGTATTCCTTAATGCATCCAGAACTTTTCTGTTATTCCTTTCTATTAAGCCATTAGTAGCTGGATGATATGGTTGTATTGTTACCTTTTCAACCTTGAATGCACCACAAATTTCATGAACTATAAGTGAGTTATTGAATTCTTTGTCATCGTCAGATCAAGTTGTGGAGCAGAATACTATCTGCAAAATATTTTGTCAAAGAGAGCAGCTGCACAATCTTTACCTCTTTGGCCTGTTATATTGGTATTAGCTTTGTATATCTAGTGTGCACCTATACACTAGTATATTTTTATTCCCCTTACTTATAGTGTGCAGGTTAGTGATGAGATTTATGGCTACTCTTTTGAATGGAGTTTGTGGAATGGGATATTTCCCTAAGGGTACTTCTTTATCTGTTCTCCCTTCATAACTGTTATAAATATTGGAACTTTTCTCATAATTGCTAACATCCTTGAAATTCCTTTTCATCTCTTCCTGGTTGTATTTTCATGCCTTTATCGTGTATTAGTTCAACGACTTTACGTACTTCTTAGGCTCTTAGGTATTAGCCTTTTATGGGTCACACCTTCAAAAGACCTAAACGGGTCAAATTCTTCACATATCCAGACTAGTACATCTTCTATGATGTTCAATGCATTTATTGGACATCTAATTATCTTACTCAATTCTATCTGTTCTTGATCGAATTTCCTTATATTTTTCACATAATGAAGATTTCTTTTAATTCATCATCACTTTTTTTTCCTTTATGAAGTTTTGCTTGGAAATCTCTTCAGTATAGTGCATATAGGTTCACTTCGTTCTGCCATCTTGAGGGGTGTATCTTGATAATGCATCTGCTACCTTGTTTGTCTTCCCTGGAACATATTTTATTTGAGATGAATCTTACCTACTGTTAAATTCAGATATACTATCTCCCCGCTGATGAGGCGAGTCGGCGTTCAAACAAAAAAAATCGAATGGCTAACGGGATGACTGTCTAGTTTACCTGTTCTCTACCAGGTGTGTTTCGAATGTTTTAGCTCTTGTCAGAATTCTCCTCGCCGCCATTGCGGCTAGGCAATTGTTAGTATTCTATGAAGTTTGGCTGTTTTAGACTGTTTACGGTATTGTAATTTCATTTTCCTAGGATACCTTCCACCGGAAGCAAAACCAATAATATCAGGCTATGTAGGAATGTTTTTGCTGTAACCTGGATGGTGAAATTGGAAGTTGATCAACATTCCTGTGTACTTGCAAGGGTACAGAGTGTGATCTTGGAACTACTAGATGTGAAGAATGTAGGGAATTGTTCTGAGAAATTTATGCCTGAATATGTCAGATACAGGAAAGACCTGAAACTAATAGATTGTGAAAGCAATTTGTTAGGTCAGGGCTTAAATCTGTCAGGCTATCCCTACTCAGACTAGGCATTTTAGTAGGCTAGTATTAACTTCCTTTGTAGCCCCGCCTTCAGCTCCCATTCGGTTCAGAAAAAGCGTAATGAGAAGTTAGAACATTAACCTATTTTCTAATGAATGTTGAACTGAGTTCATGACGGGAACGTTCTGAATCCTTCCATAGTGTGCGCTCTTTTTCGCGTTTCCTGTTAGAAGTAAGGTGTTGGTGCCCTCGTCTGTATGTAGTCCGAGCCTAAGACTGCCGTACGACAGTTGGTAGTGTCCACTGCCAGGGAACTGGGTCGGTTCTCGGGACGATGGGATTCTGTGCCCTCCAATACCTACTTCGCCCTTTTCATGGTCTGAATCTTGTCTAAAGCGTTCGCCAAAGGACTGTTAAAGTGATTGCCTAGGACCATTAAAGCGTTCGCAAAAGTACCGTTTCGGTAGGCGTTAAAGCTTGCTCCGTAAGCGCATTCTGTCGTCTTCAATACCTAGTTTGAGGTGTTAGCATGCTTAGGATTAATAATATATAATATAGGTACAGACAATTTATTGAGATGATAATGTATCTGTAGTGAGTTTTACATATTTAGATGTGTCGACTCAGTCGACTGTTTATCTCTCTCATGTTTTGGTTATTCTAAATTCTCGTCTGTTAGCCTATTCCTTTTTCTTCGTAATGCTTGTGTTCGTTCTTTGCCTGCTTCCTCTTCAGCTATCGGCAAACCTCTTACTCTGCCTCGATTAATGTTTCTCTTTCAAATCTACACTGTCTGTAGTATCGAAGGTTCTCACCGAGTTAGGTATTCTACTTTCAGAGATTTCTAACTTAGTTTCATATAGGAATGCCTTCAAGTATGTACGATCACTATCAGACGAGGTGGGAGCATCGTTGTAACTCCTCTCCCACCGTCTCCCACTTCTGGCGCCTCGTTCTCTCTTTCCCTCAGTTGACTCGTGCGGACTGCGGACATTGTTGACTCGTGTGAATGCAGTTGACTCATGCAGACTTGGCCAAGTCTTGAGTCGCTTAACCCTTAAACGCCGGAGCGGTAAATAAAAAAATGACTCCCGTATGCCGGAGGGGTTTGAGAGTGAGCGCGTAAGCGGAAAAAATATTTTTTTCAAAAAATCACAGCGCGCTTAGTTTTCAAGATTAAGAGTTCATTTTTGGCTCCTTTTTTTCTCATTGCTTGAACAGTTTAGTATGCAATCATCAGAAATTTGAAAAAAAAATTATCATTAGCCATATATTAAATAATGTCGATATATGATAGCGCAAAACAAAAAACGAAATTTCATTATAAATTGTATTCGAAATCAGCGCTGTGCGCCAAACGGTTAGAGGTCAAACAAGTTACTTTTTGTTTTTTTTTTTCGTTGTAATGTGCACTAATTGCGATCATTGTTTTGATAATATAAACACAATTGTAAAACGATAAAAGTCAATCACCAGAGAAAATATTATCACCAAAAATGGATGCATGAATTCGTAGCGCGCGGATGTAAAAAAATAATTTTTTAAAAAAATTCACCATAAATCGAATATTGTTATAGAGACTGCAATTTTTTGTTTCAAAATGAAGGAAAATGATTGAACTTTTACGAGACTGTAAGAGTTTTAGCTTACAAATGCAGTTTTTTACCATTTTTCAAACGAGTTAAAGTTGACCGAATGTCGAATTGGTTAAAAGTTTTTTTATATGCAAATATAAAAAAAATGAGAAATGCTACAACCTTCCTAATAATTTTTGTTATATTGTGCATGTTTTGCGCACATTTTCATATATAAAACTTTAAAAAAAGCGTAATATGAAAAGGCTCAAAATATTAGGAGAATGTGACCTACGCGTTTCCGAGATTTTCGGCCGAGAATCGGCGCCGCGGACGAATAAAAATATTTTTTCAAATATTCACCATAAATCGAGATATTGTTCTAGAGACTTGCAATATGTTTTTAAAATGAAGATAAATGATTGAATATACTAGACTGTAGATTTTTATGTTATAAATGCGTTTTTTGACCTTTTCGGTTGAGTCAAAGTTGACCGATCGTAGTTTTTTTCGTACTTATCGTACTTATATGCAAATATTTCAAAAATGATAAATGCTACAACCTTCCAATAATTTTTGTTATATTGTGCATGTTTTTGCGCACATTTTCATATATAAAACTTTAAAAAAAGCGTAATATGAAAAGGCACAAATATTAGGAGAATGTGACCTACGCGTTTACCCGAGATTTTCGGCCGAGAATCGGCGCGCGGACGGAATAAAAATATTTTTTCAAATATTCACCATAAATCGAGATATTGTTCTAGAGACTTGCAATATGTTTTGAAAATGAAGATAAATGATTGAATATTACTAGGACTGTAAGATTTTTATGTTATAAATGCGTTTTTTGACCTTTTCGGTTGAGTCAAAGTTGACCGATCGTAGTTTTTTTCGTACTTATCGTACTTTTATATGCAAATATTTCAAAAATGATAAAATACTACAACCTTCCAATAATTTTTGTTATATTGTGCATGTTTTTGCGCACATTTTCATATATAAAACATATAAAAAAAAGCGGTAATAGGAAAAGGCACAAATATTAGGAGAATGTGACCTAAGCGTTTCCGAGATTTTCGGCCGAGAATCGGCGCGCGGACGGAATAAAAATATTTTTTTCAAATATTCACCATAAATCGAGATATTGTTCTAGAGACTTGCCAATATGTTTTAAAATGAAGATAAATGATTGAATATTACGAGACTGTAAGATTTTTATGTTATATAGCGTTTTTTGGACCTTTTCGGTTGAGTCAAAGTTGACCGATCGTAGTTTTTTTCGTACTTATCGTACTTTATATGCAAATATTTCAAAAATGATAAATGCTACAAACCTTCCAATAATTTTTTTGTTATATTGTGCATGTTTTTGCGCACATTTCCATATATAAACCTTTAAAAAAAGCGTAATATGAAAAGGCACAAATATTAGAAGAATGGTTGGACCTACGCGTTTCCAAAAGATTTTCGGCCGAAAAATCGTCGCGCTGAGGGGAAAAAAAATATTTTTTCATAAATTCACCATAAATCGAGATATTGTTCTAGAGACTTGCAATATGTTTTAAAATGAAGATAAATGATTGAATATTACTAGACTGTAAGATTTTTGTTATAAATGCGTTTTTTTACCTTTTCGCTTGAGTCAAAGTTGACCAATCGTAGTTTTTTCGTACTTATCGTACTTTATATGCAAATATTTCAAAATGATAAATGCTACAACCTTTCAATATTTTTTTGTTATATTGTGCATGTTTTTGCGCACATTTCCATATATAAACCTTTAAAAAAAGCGTAATATGAAAAGGCACAAATATTAGGAGAATGTGACCTACGCGTTTCCGAGATTTCGGCCGAAAAATCGTCGCGCGGAGGGGAAAAAAATATTTTTTCAAATATTCACCATAAATCGAGATATTGTTTTAGAGACTTGCAATATGTTTTAAAATGAAGATAAATGATTGAATATTACTAGACTGTAAGATTTTTATGTTATAAATGCGTTTTTGACCTTTTCGGTTGAGTCAAAGTGACGATCGTTAGGTTTTTTCGTACTTATCGTACTTTATATGCAAATATTTCAAAAATGATAAATGCTACAACCTTACCAACCATATTTTTTGTTATATTGTGCATTTTTTTGCGCACATTTCCATATATAAAAAACTATAAAATAAGCGTAATATGAAAAGGCACAAATATTAGAATGTGACCTACGCGTTTCCGAGATTTTCGGCCGAGAATCGGCGCGCGGACGGACGGAAAAATATATTTTTTTCAAATATTCACCATAAATCGAGATATTGTTCTAGAGACTTGCAATATGTTTTAAAATGAAGATAAATGATTGAATATTACTAGACTGTAAGTAATTTGCTTACCCCCCAAAAAAAACCAAAAAAAATTATAATATATATATATATATATATATATATATATATATATATATATATATATATATATCTATATATATAATATATATATATATATATATATATATATATATATATATATATATAATATATAATTTTTTTATACGTAAAATATATACTTATATTACATTCTTCGATTCTGGGTACCAATACATAAAATAAAAGGAATGCAGGTGACACTTCTCTTTTCGCATACAATGAAATGTCTTATTATTATTTTATCATGCACACATTCAGATATATAAAAAATTGTAATAAATATAAAACTAAATATAAATAAATGCAGAATACTCACTCGTAATCCTGACTCTCGTTCTATTCTTGTTTTCTCCCTACCTCCATTGAAGAGTCTTGCATTTTTTTCCACTCGACAGACGAGGTACAGGTGGAGGAGGGAGACGCGCGCCCTTACTGCTGATGGACCCGGCGGCCCCGTGCGCCCTCCACTGTCGGTTTAGGGGGGGGGCGCGCTCCAATACATGACCTTAGTGTGATACTTTCGGTCACACTCCCCTATCCTGCAAAGAGCAACATTTGCAGAGACGACAGAAGAACCGGGTGTCTCCTTCTGCCATTCATATGGGCACACCCGGCACCGTTTCTGCCTTCGCCCTTCTAAGGCCTCCAGTATGTGTTCCCCTGGCTGCAGCCGACACGCAGGGTCCACTACCCGACGAGAAGCGGGTGGATGATGGCGGGGCCGGCAGCAAGAGGGGCGTCGTCAGCAGGGGCGTCGTCAGCAGGGGCGGTCAGCAGGGGCGGCGGAGCAGGGGCGGTCAGCAGGGGCGGCGGCACAGGCGGCGACGGGGCGTAGCAGGGGCGTGTCAGCAGGGGCGGTCGTTAACAGGGGCGGGTCCGTTTCAGCAGGGACTGGCTTGGACAGCCCCTCAGGTGGGGGCGGCGGCAGGTCGACCCCGCGGACCAAGTCCTTAGGCCTACCGGCCACCTATCTGCCCTTTCCTCTAGGGGCAGATCTGCAGCTCGAGGCAAGGGGGTCAGTTATGGAAGCCACTCATCGGGATCGAAGTTGATGAGGGCATTCCCGGCTACCTCTAGGAACTGTACGTGGGTCAACCTCGGAAGATTGTCACCGCGGTACCCACAGTACAGTATGTAGGCATTTTGGAGGGCCAACTGAAGGATGTATTTGAGGAGCTTCTGTGTCCACCTTCTGGTTCTCCTGGCGAAGGGATAGTACTGGCATGAGCTGATCAAAGAGATCAACTCCTCCCATGTGCCTGTTGTAGTGCCCAATGACAGTAGGCCGCTCGGTACGAAACTCCTCAAACACAACTCGGCCCTGTCGACGTGTCTTCTTCCGCTGTACGATCTCTTCTTGGATGGGTTCATGACTCGTCGTAATCATGGGGACGAGTGGACACCCTTCCAACAGATGACGAAGACAGCGCCCCTTCCGCCGCCACTCTGTCTCTCCTCTTGCCAGGTGTTGCGGATGACTAGCGAACCTCTTGAGGACATTCGGGGTGCCCCACGCACCAACCGAAGGGTACCACTGACGGTAACACCTGCTTCATACAGTTCCTGGGCCAGGGATAACCGAGTTATAATAATTATCCATAAACAGGTGATATCCCTGGCTACGGAAACGTCCCACAAGGTTGAATACAGTGTCAAGCAGCGTGGAGAATACCCCGGTATACACTGAAAAGTCCACAACGTATCCAGTGTTGGCCTCGGTAATGAGAAAGAATTTCACACCATATTTCTTTGGCTTCTTGGGGTTATACACTTTTATACTAAGACGTCCTTTGTAAGGCATCATCCCCTCATCCAAAGACAGGTTCTTTCCAGGAATCACGAGATTACTACACCGCTCACGGATATAATCCAACACTGTACGCACTAAAATGAGGCGATCACTGTTATTCCGGGGGTATGGCCCTTTCGGTTGAAAGGCGTTGAAGTACCTGTCCATTGCCAGGAAATTATCACGGGACATAACGCCAGGCACATTCGGCATACATAAAAAATAACTTCTCTTCCAATATTGCCTGACGTCGATAGCAGGTGTTCAAACCAAAATAAATGGTGGAGCCCCAAAAAAATGTGCCATGTCAATGAGGTTGCAACCCCGCCAGTAATACGACAAGGTCGTCTTCAGCTCATACCGGCAGTACCGAGCGTAGTCCACCGTCTCGTGTACCAGGTATTCCAGCAATTCCCGCGTCAGGAAAAGCTGGATGAACCTCCCAAAAACAGTCAGGTACTGGTACGGTCATCCCAGGGGTTGCCGTGAAGGGGTGCATGTTAGGAGGGGTGGGGTCCTCCGTCCACCCCTCGTCACTCTCCGACGACCGACCTTCACCTTGGCTGGCGCGATGAGCCGACCTTCTACGTGCCGCCCGTGCGCGCGCACACGCGCACGGGTGCGGCACGATGCACACTACCCCCCCCCGTTGGCCCATCACCCTCACTTAGGCCCTCACTTTCTGTATTGTCCTCTGCGATAAAACTTGAGCCCGTATCCCCCCACCCTCCCCTCCCCCTTCCCCCTTCACCCTTCCCCCTCCCCCTCCCCCTCAGATTCCCCCTCGTATGCACTGAATTCGAGCTCACTTCATCGGGACTGATGTCCTCATCACTCGATGACCATACCGCCATCAAAATGAGGACTTGCGACATGTTTTCCCGATCAAGCTCCGAAAGATATTCGTCTATGTCCCTTGTTGGAGGCCTCCCAAATTCCTACGAATGCCCCTAAGGACGCCCACATGCTTCCTAGGGGTAACCAAAGGCAAACGATGTGTTCCCCGAAACACTTTCAGCCACACGTGGCGCACAGAACGGCCTTGAGGCGCGGGGTCATGCTGGGGGCGGCTTGGCCCCTCGCCAGCATCCGTGTCCCAAAACTCGCCTTACACGATCCCCTTCCGACGGGTAAAACGCGCCTTTCACGGTTCACACGTCGTTGAGACATATCTAGGAATGTCTTGTAGCAATACAAATGCTCAAAGTCTCGCACAAGTCCAGAAAAACACGCTTTTCACGAAAGATCGCTCTCGGATGGTGCGCTACTGATGCTGGCTGGAGCGAGAAGAAGGGATATCGCGCATGCGCACCTGGGTCACGCTTCAAAGCAAAACAAGGCCTTGATCCGTGGACTCCCAGCATTCCCCAAGGCGCGTGATTCAAAAGTTTTAGGCTGGTAGGCCTATAAGTATTTTTCCGCGAATTTTAAAAAAAACTTTTGTGTGTCGACGTAAAATACGTCCAGTCGGCACCCGACAGACAATTTATCTCGACGTAAAATACGTCCAGTCGGCGTTTAAGGGTTAAACTGTCTTCCTCTCATTGAGTTGTGGTGGATGCGATACAGCACTCAGCTGCTGTCACCTCTTATCGACAGGTATCGCTTTTTGTCGCCAAGGATTGCAGAGAAAGAGCAATCCTTTAAGCTCTTTTGTTTACCTCCTGTCGCCCGCTGACGGAAGAAGAGTGAATGGAGTTGGAGGAACTTGTTCAGGCTGGTTGGCGTTTGTTGCGACATAGAGAATAAGAATATGTCTTAATTTCTCTAATTTAGAGAATATGTCTTAATTTCTCCAATTAGAGAACATTTCGTAACTTTTCTCGTCCTTGGACACACAATCTCCCTTCGGGTCTGCCCTGGCTGGTCATCTTGTGTCTTTTAAAGTTGCGGAGAGCCGAAGGCCGCCTCTTGCTGTACAATGCTTATTGGTCCTTTAACCATCTTTAGTAGGTTTGTTTTCTTTCTCTTTCTTGTGGAGAAATGAACTCGAGACTGGTAGACATGCTGATGGATTTTCAGTCTAGCTTGAGTTATTACCTTTTATCTAAGTTTTTTCGTCTCTGCGACTTCTTGAAGAGGTGGAGACGCCAACCCAGCGGGAGTTGTTAGCGAGGAAAACAAGTAACTTTTCTGATGCTGCAGGGTAATGTCCTCATGCTTATACTCGCTCGGTTTGGAAGAAGTGAGAACACTTTTGCTTCCTGTCTGATTATGCAGCTGGGTTTAAGGCAAAAAGGGATTTTCTATTGGTAGTCTTGTTTTATACCTTTTGGGGATAAGCGCAGACTCAGGTTCTGGGATATGGACAGTTGCAACCTAACATGCATGGAGAAACTTGTACGTTGCATGGTGGAGATGGTGAAGGGCAGTTGTGATTCTTTTTGGTTGTCCTCCACTGGTTTAATCTCCCTCTTATAGTTTCCTTTGTCTTCAGCAGAAATCCCTCATAAGTCTCTTTTAGTAGGAGATTGTATATAGGAGGGAATGATGGTCCAAGGGTAATTCTTTAGGAGGAGCTCCATAAGTAATTGGAGATATTCTTGGATATTTGGAGATGGAATAACAGGAAGTGTCTGCCCATACACTTGTTGGTTTTCTAGCATGGTTTTAGTGTCTTTCCAAAGAATGGTCAGACTTGTGGTACACATGCAGAGTGTATTCCACTTACCAATACATCCACAGTCATGCAAGTTCCTTCAATATGTTTTTACTAGAAGGTATTGCTGTTCTGTCCACTTTGTTTGGGTTAGTGTGCAGCCCTCTATAAGTTATGTCAGGGACTTGTTGCCCATTGGTAGATGGTGTCGACTTTAGGAGCAAGACACTTCTACTGAATCAGTGATTCAAGTTAGCCAACTCTGTCAGCAGTATTCCAAAGGCCAAGGACCTCTTGCTTCTTCTGGCCCAATTTCTATGCATTATATTGATAATCTTCTATATCCCCATTCTTATCTAGTGATGTGGGGATGATGCTTAATTATGCATGCTTGTCGGTCAAAACGAATAGGCATGTGCTGCTTGAAGAATTTTAGGCCTGAAGGAAACTTCCTATATGGTAAGGGCTTTTCCTCATCAGGAAACAGGGCCTCACGGGATATTTTCAGTTAATCATGTTCAATTAATGTACAGTTTCAGCTTAAGAATTACGACTTACAAATAAAGGTCATTAAGTTTGTAAGTAATCCAGAACCAACTTTAGCTCCAGGACTGTAGGAGCGACTCTGTAACCAAGAATTGTCCATTTTGTCTTAAACCTAAGTCCAGGTTTTGGTCTTTTCCCTCTGTCATGCAACACAGAGTTTAACTAGTGTCATTACACTTTCATGCAACATAGAATGGTCAACACTACACCTGGTAAAACTTTTTTAGATGTCAGGGCAGTGGAAAGACGTCAGGATGCTTAGCAGGTTTATTCCCGGTCAGAAACAGTCTTTGTGGGAAGTTTGCTGCTTTGAATGAAATGAAACATATTGGTTTGATCATTCATTCTGTGGAAGGACAGTGTTTTAGCAATTGGGGATTCAGGAAGAACAACTGCCTACAAGGGCCTTTACATCCATAAGTTTGGCACTTGGTGTGGATTTAAGGAGCACTCATTTAGCTTTCTAGCATGTAGATGAACAGGGACATCTGAATGATTACTACTACTTAGTTGGCGCTCAGGCTTGAGCAGTGGATGTTTCCTTAAATTTTGCCGAATTCAGACTCATAGGCCTGCCCCTTGTATCTACTCTGAATTCTATTGAGCAATTTCAAGTTCAAGAATTACTTAGTGACTCCTGTAGAACCCTTGTAGCCTCAGGGCAAATAATTTTCCAAATTTCCAATGCTCTCAGTAGATCTCGTTCTTCCGTTGAGAAAAAATCAACTCTTACTACATAATTCCATACAGTTCCATTAACGTAGGCATCTCCTTAACTGCTTGGAGATATTAGAATGTCCCCTCCCAATAATGATTTTCAAGTTATCATAGGGTCTGTCCTTAATTTAAAGCTGCCATGGCTTGGGGTCAGAAGCAGTGGTCTGTGTGTTGGTGAGGGTGCCATTCTGGAGGAATTTTTAGCACCTGGAACCTTGTAGACGTCAATGTTTTCTGTTTAGAGGAGATAAGACTTTTCATTGTCTACTTCCACAGCTATTGTTCCATACGTACTTTCCTCGGTATTGCATCAAGTACTTTTAGATCTTGCTGAGGACCAGCACTGAAAGGTGTTGAGATTGAAGTCCCTTCATCTCTATATCAGTCTCTCTCTGGAGTTTAGATGCGTGTCTAAACTTTATCTGAATTTACTGTAAACCTTTTATTTAGCAGTGGTTAATAAGTAAATTTATTGTCAGCACCCTTCTTTAAGCTGGTGTAAAGGGAATGCTATTTTAGCTTTCCCGCTTAGAGCTGAGGGTGATGTTAAGGCTATGCTTTACAGTGCCCTTTAAGAATTTCAGTGTAACCCCTTAGTGGGAAAAAAAAAGAGGAAACTTCTCTATCTTGTTGGGGCATTTAAATTTAAAGGTTAAACCTAGAACATTTTTATCATCCTTTTACAAACCTTGAATATCTTTGTCAAAGGTGAATGCTGGAAGAGGCAAAGTTAACCTTTGGTTTTGTGGTTTTAAGAAACATAAATGTTGTTGTCAAAGGTTAAGCCTGGAAGAGGCAAAAATCAACCTTTGTTTTGTGGTTTTAGAAAACCTAGCTGTCTTTGCCAATGATTAAGCTTGAAGGCAAAGTTAACTTTTTGTTTTGTGGTTTTAGAAAACCTAGAATGTATTTGTGAAGAGGCAAAGTTAACCTTTTGTGTTGTGATTTTTAGAAACTTATAACGCCTTTGCCAATGGTTAAACTTGAACGCAAAGTTAACTTTTGTCTTGTGGTTTTAGAAAACCTAGAATGTATTTGTGAAGGTTAAGCCTGGAAGAGGCAAAGTTAACCTTTTGTGTTGTGATTTTTAGAAACTTTGTCAAGGAACACAAGGTCCTCTGTGACGTATTGTATAGGTTAGTGCATGAGAACTAGCTCCATATCTTCTACCTTTATTAAAAGTAAACATTCATAATGTAAGCAGCAGTTGCAACTTCATTTAGTGTTAAGTCAATTTGTCGCTCCAGAATAGGATTGATGTATCACAGTAGAAGTACAATTCGGTTTGTGCCTGATCACTACCTTAAAGTATACAGAATTGTGTTTGAAAACAGTAAAGCCCTTAATCCACTACTAGTAGTGGGTACTCTTTTCCTGAACCGAAAAAAGAGCAATTCTTTTGGCTCTTTTGTTTAAATCCCACGTTTTAATATTTTGGGGAGCGTGAAGGTACAAATTTAGTATAGGAGCGTACCTTTATATCGTAAAGGTATTTATTTTAAGTGACTGTTGTTTTATAGAACTTTTGGACCCAAGCACAGGGGTCCCTCATACCGCTTGTGTTTCATGCTGGCTGAATCGAAGTGGTTTTCTCCGCAAGGCTGCTCTTTGCTGCATACGTATGAGAGCCTTGCTCCCTGAATGGAATCCAACTTCTGGTGGTGGTAAAATCCACCAAGGATTCCAGATCAGGTGAGAATGTTTTGGGTTTCGTACAAGAAACCTTTAGCTCGAATGGCTGAGTGGAATTTTATCTAGCTGTACTACCCACCATCCCCCTCTTAATGTGGGAATCAGCTAAATTTAACAGTAGGTAAGATTCATCTCAAATAATATAAATTTTCATAATAAAATTTATTATTTGGATACTCACCTACTGTTAAAATAGACCCACCCAGCCTCCCCACAACGTAGTGGGCTGTCAAGGAGAATTCTGACGAGCTGAAACATTCGAAGCACACCTGGTGGAGAACAGGTAAACTAGACAGCCATCCGGGTAGCCATTCGATTTTTTTTTTTTTTAATGCCGACTCGCCTAATCGGCGGGGAGATATAGCTAAATTTTACAGTAGGTAAGTATCCAAATAATAAATTTTATTAAGAAAATTTATATTAGTTCTATGTCATAATCTTGGGCGGTCATAAACCAATGAGCTCTATGTCCAGAAAAGTTCTGAGTAGTTTTCCTCTGTAGGTTTTAGTTTTCTACCGGAATAAGCTATGGCTCGGTATATTGGTTACGCCTTTGCATTAAGCACGCTCCTATACCAATAAAACTTGCATCTGTGGCTAAATAGAATTCTTTTGCTAAAGTCTGGAAAACTAAGCTCTGGTGGTTGGGTTAATCTTTCCTTCTGTTGCTTTGTTATCCACCAGAATGGTATGTGTTCCTTCAGTTATTCAGTCAATGGCAGAGATATGTTTGCAAAGTTATTTTTAAACTTTTGGTAAAAACCTGCTAAACTCAATACTTGACCTCACATCCTTCCTATAACGAGGTGTAGGATGCTCTTTAATTGACTTAATCTATAAATTATTTACTTCCACACCCTTTTCATTTAATGTGTGTCCCAGGTAGTCTGTTTTTCCTTCTAAGGAGTCTGCATTTCTTTAATCTTAATTTTAGGTTTGCTTTCCTCAGTCTCTTTAGGACTTCTCTAACTCGTTTTATGTGTTCCTCAGCGGTGTTTGTTACTATTAACAAATCATCCTTATAGCAGTGTACATCCTTACATAGCGCCTCAGTGACATGATCGGTATGGTCTTGGCCTGCCACCTCGGTGGCCGTGAGTTCGATTCTCGGGCATTCCACTGAGGAGTTAGAGATGTGTATTTTTGGTGATGGAAGTTCACTCTCGACGTGGTTCGGAAGTCACGTAAAACCGTTAGTCCCGTTGCTGAATAACCACTGGTTCCATGCAACGTTAAAGCACCATACAAGCAAACAAACATCCTTACATTGTAAATCACCCAGAATTTTATCCATTAATCTCAGAAGTGTCACTGGGCTTGACTTTAGATCTAAAGGCATTATCACATATTGATATTTGATATTGCTAGGGAGAAAGCAGTCAATGGTTTACTTTCTTCATCTAAAGGAATTTGCAGAAATCCGTGTAACAAATCTGTTGTGGTAAAGTACTTCTTGGATCCAATAATTATGATAAGATCTCTGATGGATGGCACTGGCTACAGTGTTTGAGGGGATGACGGCCAAAATACCTCAACTCTTTAATGCTGACAAACTGTTTTCCTTACATACTTTGTTGCCATGTTATTTATGGTCTTGAAAAGCATAGCTATTTTCCAGAAGGGGTCATTATGGTTAGGCTTGTTCACATTGGCAAAGTTAGTGTACCTCTTTACATTGTCAAATGCATTCTTGGACATGGCCTTCTTCACTAGTGCATTGGTGGTGTCCTCACGTCTTTGCCAGTACACATGCCTCTGAGATGATGACAGATATCCACTCAAGTACATGATGGCATGGCTGGCGCAAATTGTATCCCTGTTGTCTATGGCCCTAAAGCCCTGTGGTTATTGTGCTGGCCTGCAAATCTCTTAGTTTCCTTGACAATCTTTCAATGCAGGAATCGGGCAGAAACAGCGTCAAGTAAATCCTAGGGAGTCCACTTTTCACCAGAAAAGAGGGGTATCATCTTTCCTAGGTCATTCTTGGACCTCGACTGCAACCTGTCCACATTCTTGATTTTGAGCTTTCCCATATCCCCTTGGGTCATATGATGCGGTCCTCGTTGTTGCTGGAGTCACTGGCACCCACAGAATTGACTTATGGTTGTGAAAATTAGAAATGATTACAGTGGGGAGAAGGATATGAATATCAAATTATGTCTTAGTATATTGAGCAAAATACAATTTGATTATTATGTCTAAATGATTAAATAGATCTAGTAACAAAATTAAGTCAAATAAATTAGTTTTTTAATGCAAACGAAAACAATAGCTCAAACTATATTCGAAATTAAAGGTAGACATACTCATTGTGCTGCCTCTCACTCGTACATATAGTATGTACTCACTCAATATCAAATGTAAATTTATTATACTAAAAGTAACAAACTAAACATTTTTTTAATTCTGCAACAGTGATGAACCTATTCATTGATTTTTAGATAAAAATATACATATAAGCATATACGTATATTTCTTATCTCTTGCAATATGGTCCTTTGGAATGACTATGTTGTAATCTGTCCATCACTGCTGAAAGCTGAAGTTGAACTGACATGGGACGGTAGTCACACTCACTTTAGGATTCTGCTACTATATTGAATTAGGGGTGCTAGCCTTCCTGTACATCTTGGAGGAAAAAAATTGATCTCCCATCTTGCATGCATACAATTGTAGATATGTCTAAAAACAGTCCATTTTTATGTATGTACATGTATTTATGTGCAGGAAGTACTAATGTGTTAAGATAGTGAAAAGAGATGGGGAGTGACTAACTGCAGAATGGGAGAAAGGAAGTGGGAATGTAGAAAGATAAAATTAAAGAAGTTGGCCAGCTAAGGGAGAAAAGACTAAAGGAACAAATTAACCAGAACAGACAGAAAGTGTTGCATCTGTGGCCAAAGGGGTTTATCAGTCATCAGTAATGGGTATTACAGTGTTTTCCATACAATGCTACAGTGGATAGTAGAAAGATAATTTTGATATGTAAAAGGTAGTATTTTAATGAGCTTGATTTTGATATTTTTTATGAAACTGAATTTCTGGTTTTAACATTTTACAGAGATGATCCAGCTCAAGAAGCAAAGGAAGAGGAAGAAGAAGAAGAAGAAGAAGTGGTTGAAATACCCAAGCCCAGAGCCACACGAGGCCGAAGGGCCAGAGGAAGAGGGAGGGGTCTGCGTCGTTAGTATTGTTTGTAGAGATCACAGGGTATTTTAACAACAACTTGACTATGGATGTACTTTGTACCCAGAATATAATTTTAAAAGGCATTCCAGGCATAGAATTAGAAATTTGTCCAAATTTAGAAGTTGAATGCAGCCAAGCCTCTGTCCTGGTTTCCCTTGTCAGGGGGATTAATATCAACACTTTTTATGTATGTATTCATGTGAAAATATAAGTACTCTTTGAAACTGATGGTGTTTTTTTAACCTTGCAGTATCCTCAGACGAATTGTTAGAATCATCACCACCACTCCTTCATCCAGATGAGATAGTCAGTGCTCACCTGGGTCCCCAATCTCCAGTAACATGCTTAGGTGACAGCTAACAATTGTCCTCAATTCACCAGATTTTTGGAATTTTTCATTTAATTTCATTATTTTCGACTCTTACTTTGTGCTGGTGATTCTTGCCATGTAGTTTTGAAGTTTAATGTTCTGCAGATGATCCTACATATCTTGTGCCTTTTCCTGTCATGTCCTCATGAGTGAATAGCTATTAGTGAATTGTGTTTGTGGGTACTGCTTATCTTTGTCAAAGATTGGCACATTTCATTATATTTTCTGCATTTCATAGTAAGATACTTGGTTTTTGAAGTCTCCAAAGCCATCTGATTATATTCTTGATAGTTGTATGTTATCCTGAACTGGCTTTCAGTTGCTTGCTATTTAAAGGCTGGTTGGTGAAGATAAATGTTTGTAATTTTAAATATTATAATTTATGTTTTTTTATGCTAAGCAATAAGTATATTTTTGTTTTAGTGTGTTTGGCTCACAAGTTATTTGTCATAAGATTTTCTGTTAATTGTGTAAAGTTGTCAGCTGAATAGTGTTGTTAACCAGTCACTCAAAAGCAGTTCATCTTTTTATTTATTATCTGGCCTTTATGGTCTGTTTATCTTATCAATGTAACATAATGTTTTGTCTTAGTAATATAAAGGTATTGATAATGCTTTGAAATTAAGCTTGCCTCTCCATTGTATTGCTCTACCTTCAGTGGCAGCAAAGGTAGACATGTAAGTACATATAGCAAATTTTGAAGGTTTTTCCTGGTTTCTGTATCTACCAGTGTATGTCCATCTACTTCCCCCACCCTCAACCAGGGTACCTGTAGGTACAAAACATTGGCTGGCAGACAGTAACCTGTTGCACATGTAATTAACGGATGCTCATGAAAAGTAAAATTGGTCCCATTTTATGTTGCTGTTTTTTGGTCTGTCTTTGACTTTGGATTTTGTTTATGCTTGCTTTTTGAATATTAAAAAGATTATTATTATAGAGGATTAGTTTATCCAGACCTCTGAACCTAATAATGGCTCTTCTCTGGCTGGTTTTCAGTAATTAATCCTGAAAAAAACAAAATTTAGACTTTATTTAGGAAACCGGTTTTACTTTGGAACATGGTGATCGTATTAAATAAGAAATCTTTGCCTTCAGCAAGAATGCCTTTTAATGTTGAGTTCCGAAAATATAAGTTTCTTCGATGGTTCCAAATTGGACAATCAACTAATAAGTGTTGGACAGTCATTGTTGTCTGGCATGTACTACATTTCATTGGGTCTGGATATGTATTTGACATCAAATAACCATGTGAAAATCTAGTATGGCCTATACTTGGTCTTGTTGATACAACTTCTTTAGTTCTTTCTTTTTGAGATGACAACATCACTTTTTATATGTCTCAGTTTGTTTGTAGTTGGCACTGATGTCCAATCTGTTTGCCAGTCTTGATATATTAAAGTGCTTTATAGAGGTTATCCAGTCTGATACTGGGGCATGTGTCATTGTTGATGGAATAGTGCAAGCTAATTTGGCAGCTGTATCTACTTTTGTTTCCTTCAATTCCCACATGTGCTGGAATTCAGCATATTTTTATTAATAGTCCTGATTGAATAAGTTGATGTATTTTTATGTGGATTTCTTGTACAAGGTGATTTGGAGACTTTTACTTATTTACAGCATCAATAGCACTTTGTGAGTCACTGAAAACTATGGTGGATATTGCTTTCTTCTCAGATATTATGTCTAGTGTTATTCATATGGCTTCGAGTTCCACAGTGCATTCTGATGATATTGGGGGAAGACATTTTAACTAATACATCTTTTGAGAATGTTGAAGCTATTACTCCAGTGTTGTTTTTGTTTATCCATCTGTATAGATCATATGTTGATCTCCTTTTTTTCTGATGTGTTCTAATGCATGTTGGCAGTACATCACTTTTCTTGTCATATCTCTTTTTAGAAGATATGATAGAGCAGTACATATTTTTACTCTTTTCAAAGTTCATGGAGGTGGGAGTTCTATTGTTGGATGGAAAATTGGTGTAATATGTGAATTAGAAGAGAGACTTACAAAAATGTAATATTGCTAAGTATGGTGTTGCTAAAGTTATTGCTGGTAAGAGTGAGACAGATTAAGCCATTCCCCTTCCCCTCTCTGCCTTGCAGTCAGGCTTCATATTCTTGTTATCCAGCCCCACCGCAAGCATCTCTCTTACCTCAGGATAGCAAGATAAATAGATCTGAGGCATATTTAAATGAGGATAAGGGAAATATTCAGCTGTTAGTTAAAATGAATATGAGTATTTGTGTTCCTTTCCTTTAGTGCTTGCTTGATTTTGGGTAATTCCTCTGCAGGAGGGACAGCACCCTGCTCCTGTTTAGCTTCACTGTCAACATGCCCAGTCATGCTCCCTCTGAGTCTGGCACTGCTGGGCATTGCAGTATGTTGGGACGTGGTGTGGATATGTGTGTCTCATCCCCTCTTTCTGTTTGCTTTGGCACTGGCACCAGATCTCGTTCTCAAGGATTGATCTGGCCACACAAAGGGAAAAATCTGTCGGCTTCAATGTCTTCTTTTCTTGGCATGGCTACTTCAGGTAATTTAGTAGCTAAGGGTGTAGCAAGTCATTAGGCGAGTATTTCTGAAAGACTGTCTTTCATAAATGATTTGATTTCTTGTGATGCCAAGAGTTATTGTTTCCCTTCAAGATTGAAAGACGCAATAAAGATTATTCACCAGTCCATAGTAGTTCTTTGCTACTTTCTGTTTATGTTGCATCCAAAGAGAAGCAATGATATTGAGCTGACCGTGATAGTCTGCATGCTTCGTTGCACCGTCCATTGCCGAAACTTTCTACACTATACCGTTCTTCTGTGTGGTGTTGTTCTTTGTACCATTCCCCTAAGCAGCACTAACATCACACAGCTTGGATTTTGCATTTGCATGTCCAGTATTTCTCACCTCTGCACCAATCGCCTTCACAGTGCGCTCGGTCACTTCACACCACTCAATCCTACTTGATGTTGTGTTTTTCCCATCTGGAAAGAGAGTAATGAAGTTGATAGAGAGGTGTGGAGCAATAGCAAATGGTCCAGTTCAACAATCTGGAGGAGTAAATTAAACTCACGATTTGATTTAAAGATTTACTTACAAAAATTTTATTTATAAATTTGCCATACACACTGGTAGTTAACTTTAACCTCTGAAGCAACACCTTACTGGATAAAACTACTTAATCATCAGTCTGCAAGTAATTCCAGTCTCCTTTTTATTGTATCTTACTTGCATTAGAAATATGCTGTGCAGCACTTTTGAGCACCAGTCTCGTATCAACCCCTTTCACCTCATCAAACCTGAAATTAGAAAGTTCCCATTAATCTTAAGAGAAGGGAGAACAATGACATTAAATATATAACATATACTGCAGTGCAGTGCTATTAACTAGTTATACTATTACATTAAATTAATGTCTTCATAAATACAATACAAAAAGCCAATATCAGGTGCATTACAGGTGTTACACTTATAGGTTCTTTGTGTGCCTTCAGCCTCTAGCTGCAACCCTTCACATTTTTGTACTTTACCTCCTTTCATATTCTCTTCCATCTTACTATCCACTGCAACTACGAGGTTTTACTCCTGTGACATTTACTATCAATTTCCATTTCTGCACTGATTGACCTCATGGGTCCCAGTGCTTGCCCTTTGACCAAAATTCTATGTTTAATTAATCAATCATGGCTAACCTAATCTTAGGTATTTGCCCTAGTATATATTTTTTAATAAAAACATTACGTGAAATTGCAAGAACTTTGTTGCAATAAATATGTAAAACCCAAAAGTACCATATAACCATCATAAGGTTAAACAGCCATAATAGGTCTTATAGACACAACTGGGCTACAGAACCACCATAGGGTTAAACTGGAGAGGTGAGTTTTCAATGTAAGCAAGTCTGCCATACTCGGACAAGAACACTGATGAAGTGAACATCCAAACCTGGAAAGTCTGCCATACTCAGATGAGAACAGGCAAAAGAAGTGAACTTCCAAAACAGGTCTGACTGCAGTATGTACTACTTTGACAAAGTCACACACTAAACAATCGGGGTCACGATTCATGACTGGGTCACAATGACAGCCACACGCTGCCAGAAAAGGTAATACTCCAAACTTCGCTAGCGACTACTTACTCTGTTGGCTTGCTTATGACTGCTTGCTGTCACACAACACTCGACTGACGAGTGATGATAACTCGCCTTCCAATGTGGCAAATTGGAATCACAGGTGACACAACCAAACAGAAGGAAACAATCTGAATAAGATTGTTCCTTCCAAACAACTACGAAACCTTACATTTTCTACACCTCACCAGGGTTCAGGTACAAGTGCCAAGATAACAAATGCAGAGTTACAAGAGGACTTCATGGCAAAATAAGCAAGACTAAAAAGACAGACTACGGTAACAATTGCCGAACAGGGTAATGCTTATAGCTGACTTGTTTTAAAATACCCTTTGTTAAAATTTCATCAACTTTATATAAATTTAGGTTGATATTTAATAAATTGCCACACTTTTTTTAATTATACAGGATTCTATTAAATTTGTTTTCACTAGACCTTTGCAAAATATAATTTCCTTCGATTCTGTCCAATTAATAACATAATTACTGTTAAATATACAAATAATGCATTTGACCTATTACATTTCTCACTATATTTGTTGTTTTAATCGAACAGCCGTCTTCCCACTTTGTCCTACGCACGTTTTATTACATTGTTTACGGAATCTGATAAATATACCCAGTTCCTAACATTTTAAACACAACGTTAGTAGCCAGTTGCTTGACTTGTCTCGGGATGTTATTAAAACAAGTATAAAAAGGATAATGACTTGACCGACAAGCATTACTTAAAAAAAAAATCTAAAAAAAAAAATCTACGAGGCTACTTAGGTCTAAGGTTGGAATACACATAGGCCTAAGTTATATAGGACAGTATTATATACGTCATACCTTAGTTAGGACATGCATCCCTAAGTGGTTAGTCTGCTGCCACTCATTGGACAGCAACCATAGGTTTCACAATAACACCAGTAAGTAGGAACTTACGTTAACATCATACATAGGTTAACATAATACGTATAATGAATGGTTAGTATGGCATTATAGGATAGGTATTAGAATAAGGATAATTTATGAGAATTACCTAAAGCAACATTTGATCAAGTACTATGCAATATGGCTTCTCTACAAGTTGCTGCTCTCTATCCATACATCAACAGTCATATCTACCCACTACCATTAGGTAATATTTCTCATAAAATATTAGAATTGCTTTCATATATGAAGGAAACTTAAAGTCATACTTCTTTATTAATAATAGATATATATATATATATATATATATATATATATATATATATATATATATATATATATATATATATATATACTATATAAATATATATATATATATATACATACAGTGGTCCCTGTATTCGTGGGGATGCGTACAGACACCCCCGTGAATAGCTTGGAACCTTGTAACAAAAAATGCTTTACAACACCTATTTTGTTAGTTAAAACTCAAGAAAAGCCCACTAAAAATTTGTATATCTGTTTTTTTTTTAAATAGTTTTATCACAAAAAGTGGATTTCATGATGAAATTGATAAAAAAAAAGGAATTTGTGGATATTTTTCATAGAAAAATACCGCAAATAATGGGGGGAAATGTTCCAGAGAGAAATCCACAAATGTGAGTCTGCTAATCTGGAGAACGTGAATACAGTTTCCTTCCTATTATATAAAAGCATTTCTAATATTTTATGAGAAACATTCCCTAATTGTAGTGGGTTAGATATGATTCTGGAGGGTGATTATAGATAGAGAAGCAATAGTATTTGACCAAATATTGTTTTGGGCAATTCTCATATGTATATATATATATATATATATATATATATATATATATATATATATATATATATATAATCACATAATATTACACCTTTATGAAATATAACTCATATTTTCATCTTTCGAGCCTTCTCCCTGCTCTCTCAATTTACCAAAGTATTTCCACCGGAGCTTTTGATGTTGCATTTCTTCAAATTTTAAGCTTGCCATGTTACTGGGAAACACCCTTCGTTTGAAACTAAAGCCCAGTGTCGTAGCTAGGAGTCTGTTAGTGGGTGAGCACCTATGGGGGTACACTAGGTCTTGGAGGAATAATAAGATTATTCCTCCAAGCACTAGGCAAACGGAGCGATCCTATACAGCTGGGGGGGTTTGTTGGGGGGATGGTTGTGGGCACTGTAAGCCCCCTAAGAAAATTTTGAGATGTGACCAATTTCAGAGGCATTCTGAAGCCATATAAGGGTATTAGGGCATATTCTGAGACCAGTGGTGGATATTCAGGCATTATACAGGTATCTGTGATTCTATTATCTTGTATCAAGTAAAACAGAGATGTACAGAAATCAGGTACATTATAATTATACGTAATTACAGATAGGAAACTGAAAAACATAAAGTGAGTTATGGAAAACACATTAATTTCTGCACGTATAAAACAAGCATGGAAATACAAGAACAAAAAAAATTGACTATTTATAAGTCTATTATGTAAGGATCGAACAGAGACATCGAGAGTACTGTACTAACTTTATTGATGTTGTTTGAGAGGCTGTGCGGACGGAAACGTAGTGTCTGTCACGCACACAACAGAAGGGAACGGAGTCTCGCTGTGATTGCGTTTTCTCGCACTTACAGATATACATATAATTAAGAGTACAGGATACATATTTTGATGGTATATATATATTGGCGGAAAGACCGCAAACTGCTCTACATTTTGTGTAAGACTTAAACATCTCTAAAGATTCTTTAGTGATGTTTGCATACTTTGATGCAAGATGAGCTTTCATTCTGTCACGGCCACCATGACCTGTTGCAATATGTGCCCTCTTGATGATGTCATAAGTATCCTCAATACTGACATAATAAAGTGTTGGTTCTTCAGCTGTTGCGAGTTTCTTGATCAGCTTCTCCACGTCTCCACACTGAAGAACTTCATACCTGTGTGTGTGTGTGTGTGTGTGTGTGATTGCAAAATCTGAATTATGAGTACGTGGTTACATTAGGGTTTTCAAACAAAGTTCTGCAGATAGTAATGTTTTATTTTGTTGTTGTTTGTAATTTTATGAATATATGATATATGTTTGTAATTTTTGAAATAAGAACTTCATAAAACATGAATGAGATATTAAATTCATTAAATATTTCATAGTTGCACTAATCAGTAATTTCTCACGATAAATAGGTACATTCACAAAAAATCTAAACTACTGTGTCAAAATATCTACTTGCACCAGCTGACTGTTTCAGTTCAAGTATGTACGGAAACGATAATAAGAGATAATAAAATCTCTCTCCATGACGAGACTTCGAAGATGGATCCCTGGCAGCTGTCTTCAGGTCTTCAATTGTCTTGTAGTACTCTTCTTTAGCAATCAAGTTCTTTTTACACTGATGATATTTTTGAAAAAGCGCTTCTGTAAACTTGACTTCAAAATTACACTGAGCCATTACAATCTGCAACACACCGGCAGGAAAGTTTATAACCTGTACAATACCAGTATAAAACTGAATAGCAACTAAAATCTCCCTACCTCAAAAGTTCCCTCCCTCCCTCCCTCCCTCCCTCCCTCCCTAGAAACAGTTTTAGCCAGGTTGTGTAATGAAGACACAATTTTATTTTCCAGCCATTTCACGTAATAGCTGAATATTTTAGTCGTTTCACGAAATGACCGAGTGAAATGGTCATTTCGTGAAACGACTGAAATTTCCAGGCATTACATGAAATGGCTAGTTTCACACTTTGACTGTAACATATATAAAGGTATGTGTACAATGGGAGGACAGACATTTCGGCAGAAATGCCGTCCTTACAGCTTACAGTACTTTTGATTAAAAAATTAAAGGCGATGAACGAAAATAATATATAATATATATATATACTATATATATATAATATATATATATATATATATATATATATATATATAGATTTTTCTGCAAACCGATCTACAAATTCCTCTAAATCTAGTTTTTTTTTTTTTTAAACTCACAGACTTTCAATTGATAACACGGCAAGATTACTTAATATGTCATTACCCATTGCATTTCTGCGAGTAGTCTTAATTAATTTCAGAGCAGATAAGCTTCTCTCTGCTGAAGCTGACAACACAGAAATTTGGGCTAGTCTGCAGAGTTCAGGAAATGCCTCGTCATATGGATTAAGAATTTTCAGTAAGTTTAACAGAGCTTTAGACCTTTCAGTGTCACGTCTTTGAAGCATCTTTCTAACATGCGTTTTGCAGAGTACAACTCATGTTTGAGATCTTCATTGTTATGAAGAGGTGTGGAGTTGGTTTAAGAACGTTACTAAATTAAATGAGCATGCATTTAAGACACATATGAAGTTGATTCCAAGCTGAGGGAAAACATTTATTATATTTGAAAGTATTTCTTCAACAGAGATGCCTTAGTTTGTCCGTGGCCAGTGGGTGGGCACCTGGGTGGACATGGGATCGTTGCTGGGCACGTGCCCGCCCATGCCCACCCTTAGCTATGCCACTGCTAAAGCCTTGGCTTTCCATTATCTTCTTTAGCTTTTCATTAGCTTTAACAATGTATCGACTTGGCTCGATATCGTTAAGTTCATTCTCTGAGAAATCTTTGTTGGTTAAATCCCGGCTCCTATCATGGTTTCCGTTCCAACGAAATCTCGGGTAAGCTAGTTTTTTGTTTTGTTTTCTCAGTATTTTCAGCTTCTGTTAACCACTATTTTTCTTCTTTTAATATCCACTCTGGTATAAAGATTTAGCACTTTCAAGAAGTATATTTCATCATTTTAAAGCAAATCACCTTCCGTGTGGCTTTGTTTTTTATGATACAGACTTAACGCATTACAAACTAAATCAAAAATGTCAAAGTTACCCAAAAACTTTCAGTAAATGTCTTCAGTTCCTCTAATTATTGTAACCCTATGATCCTATTCAAATAAAAAGAAATAAGATAAGGTAAGTTATTACATTTTATAATGAAAAAAATTGGCCGGATACTGATGATCGGAAATAATTGAAACTTGGCAGGGTAGAATATGCAGATAATGCTGTCTTCATCACCAGAGCACCATAAGATTGGCAAAGCTTGCTTGATAGAATGCATATATATCTAGACAGATAAGAATAAAAAATAAAATGAATTAGGACATAGTAGCACATAAGGCCGAAATAATAATAGGCCGAGAAAGTATTTATGAGCTTGAATCTTTCAGATAATTTAGGAACAATGGGTTAGAGTTTAGTGAGAGACTTAAATAGGCGAATTAAACAATGTGCAGTCTAAATTAGATTTAGAAGTCAAAAAGACGGAAATTGCAAACATATTATAGGTAAATCTTGTATATTGGCTGATATGGATATGAATCATGGTTTGGCAAGGAAACTAAAAGATTGCGTTGATTTAAGGGAGTCAGACTCCAGGACAAGATTTAGAAATCATACCAGAAAAAAAAATCACGGAAGTTGCTTAAGTGATGATGATGGTGACGGAAATGAAGAGGGTTTCTTTCGCACCATCCAGACGAGGATAAAGCGTCGGCTGAGCTGAGGAGGAGGACTTACTTGGATGAGAAATAAGAAAAGGGAGACGAGT